>NC_134484.1:196879722-197179722 GCF_040206685.1 Ascaphus truei | reverse complement strand
CTGAGAGTGGGTGGGTCTGATAGTGAGTGGGTCTGAGAGTCTGAGAGTGGGTCTGAGAGTCTGAGAGTGGGTCTGAGAGTCTGAGAGTGGGTCTGAGAGTCTGAGAGTGGGTCTGAGAGTGGGTCTGAAAGTCTGAGAGTGGGTCTGAGAGTGAGTGGGTCTGAGAGTGAGTGGGTCTGAGAGTGAGTGGGTCTGAGAGTGAGTGGGTCTGAGAGTGAGTCTGAGAGTGGGTCTGAGAGTCTGAGAGTGGGCCTGAGAGTGAGTGGGGTTAGAGTGAGTGTGTCTGAGAGTGAGTGGGTCTGAGAGTCTGAGTGTCTGAGAGTGGGTCTGAGAGTCTGAGAGGCCACGATGCGGGGGGTACTAATAGGTATAGCAGCCGGTAGGAAAAAGCAAAGGGAGGCCAAATTGACTCAGCTTTACCAGAGGTTGCACGAGCTCTCTACACTACATAGCCGTACAGGTAGAGGGGACACATTACAAGAGTTGAAGGATGTCAGGATTGAGCTTAACCTCCTCCTCACCTCCAGGGCCGAGAAAGACCTGAGTTGGACGCAGAGGAAGTTCTTTGAGAAAGCTAATAAACCGGACACTATGCTAGCCACCAGACTCCGCAATAGGAAGCCAAATTTTAATATACATTCTATCAGGACTGCAGAGGGGCGGGTCTCCTCTAACCCCAAAGTTATAGTGGGGGAGTTTGAAAAGTTTTATGCGCAGCTATACAATGGGGAGAAGGTTGTCCACAACGCTAAGACAAGCAGCAATCTGCGGAAATTCTTAGCGGACGCAGCTTTGCCGCAACTGAACAGCTCGGAATGAAAGGCAATTCAATGCGACTTCACAGGGGAAGAACTAGCAGCAGTGGTCAAAAATTTAAAGTCATCCAAAGCCCCCGGCCCGGATGGGTTCCCTAACTTGTATTATAAAAAATTTATAGGAGTTTTAGCTCCACACATGCTCCGGATGTTTAACGGAGTATTAGCAGGAGAGCCATTCGCTGAGCAGATGCTCCAGGCGTCGATTTCCTTAATCCTTAAAGGGGACAAAGACCCCAAAAATTGTCAACGTTATAGGCCGATATCATTGATTAATACAGATGTTAAAATCTATTCCAAATTGCTGGCCAACCGTTTAAGCGTCATCCTGCCGAGGCTAATCCACCCAGATCAAGTTGGCTTTGTTAGAAATAGACAAGCGGCCGACAATACCAGACGGATTGTAGATATAATAGATTTTGTAGAAGCCAACGGGATCTGAAGTTTAGTTTTAAGCTTAGATGCGGAGAAAGCCTTCGACAGGATTGACTGGCCATGTTTGGAGTCCACGCTTGAAGCATTTGGGTTTGGAAGCACATTTCTGAGGGCAATAAAAGCGTTATACAACGCGCCAGCAGCGAGGGTGGTTCACCAGGGGTTCCCCTCAGAGCTGTTTCAAATTAAAAGTGGCACGAGGCAAGGATGCCCACTCTCACCCTTGCTGTTTGTCTTATGTATCGAGCCACTAGCAGCACAAATTCGAAGCAACACTGATATCTCTGGAGTACAAATCCACTCGCAAGAACACAAAGTGGCTTTGTACGCAGATGACATTATTCTGACCCTTATTAAGCCACTCATCTCGCTTCCCAACCTGTTCAAGCTTCTAGAGCATTTTGCCCGGATCTCTGGGTTTAAAATAAATCAGACAAAATCGGAGACTTTAAGCCTCAACATCCCACAAGATACGGAGAAGCTGATCGAACTCAACTTTGAGTTTAAGTGGCGACCTACATCCATAAGGTATCTAGGGGTGCATATCACAAAAAAGATAAGCTCCTTATATCAAGCAAATTACCCTAGACTATTGAGGACCCTAAAAAAAGAATTACAAGACTGGGCGGCATATGGTATTTCATGGATGGGTAGGATCTGTAGCGTCAAGATGAACATCCTTCCCCGTATTTTATACCTGTTTCAAACTCTCCCGATACCCGTGGTACGTGCACACATTACAGGGCTTCAAAAATCAATCTCGAAGTTTATTTGGAATGGTAAAAAACCACGGATAAAAGCCAAAATGATGCAGAAGTCTAAGGAGGCAGGGGGTCTAGCTGTTCCGAACATCATATCCTATTACAAATCACACAATGGCATGGGGACCCGGGGCTCAGGCGGTGGGTGGCGCTGGAAAGGGAGCTGTGCGCCCGCTTGAGCTCAGGGACCTAATCTGGTACCCGAGGACATGGGTAAAGGATATACACAAACCACTAACCTCTGTACTCAACTCGATCTCGGTCTGGGAGGCATCTAAAAGTAGTCGCTCGCTAACCTCCAAACATTCACTGATGGCTCCCTTATACGGCAACCCAGATTTTGCTCCGGGTCTAGCAGGCAAGAGTTTCCCGTTGTGGCGCAAATTGGGGATTCGACGGTTGAAGGACCTGGAGGGCAGTGACAAGATTAAATCATTTGAGCTTTTAAAGTCAGAAACGGACATACCCAACACGGAATTTATTAGGTACCTCCAGGTTCGGGCATTTTATAACGCACACCCGGTGAGACCACCGTTAATAAATTTTGAAAAGCTTTGCGTGAGAGGTACAGACACGCGGGGACTGATTTCTGCTCTATACACAGAGGTGGTTGGTACCGACAAAGACGAGACTGACAAACCCAGATTCATGGCTCAGTGGGAAGCGGACTTACAGGGCACACTAGAGGACGAGGACTGGTCAGCGGTATTTAAGGCCGCAGCTAGCAGCTCCATATGCACGACATTAAAGGAGACTGATATAAGGTAATGTTACGTTGGTATCTCACCCCAACTAGACTGGTGAAATTTATCCCGGGCTCTTCCCCGCTCTGCCCCAGGCAGTGCGGGGAATGGGGGGACTTGGTACACATGCTGTGGTCTTGTACGAAAATAGTTCTTATCTTGGCCCAGATTCGAGATTGGCTACAGAGGATCTTTTTGGGCCTCCAAATTCAGCTTGACCCGTGGCTGTTCTTGTTAGGCAAACCCACAAAAGAGGTTTCACGCTCGGGGAACAAATTAATTGCACACTTTGCAACAGCTATGAGATGCGAGACCACAGCATTGTGGAATCAGAACGCAATTCCTTCATTAGCAAAGATCAGGAACAGAATTTGGTTCATATGCCGAATGGAAAAGTTAACAAGCCTAGTTAACGATTCGGGTGATAAATTCCAAAAGGTCTGGTTGCCTTGGTTGGCCCAGACAGATATTCAAGGGGTGAATGATGCCACAATCTGGCTATGATTGAAGTAAGTGAGTTCTCCTTTGTTAGGTGACTGGGAGCCAGACAGGACGGGCTGACTTTAGAGAGGGCCCACCCCCCTTGGTAGAACCCCGTGGGTAAAGATAAAGCTAATAGAGTGGATGCAGCATCGCTCGTGCGGATACTGGTGAGCTGCACTACGGAAGTGGCTAGCGTGTGATAGACGTGGCTCAAGAACGCATAGATGGACACTCGTCGCCTGACCTTCCCCTCCCCACTTTCCCCCCCACTCTCCGTTGTCGTCCTGGTTTTGTGGTTGTGTTGTCGTGTCATCTCCCCATCACGTGTCTGTTATGTGTGGTACGTCCCAGACAGTTCTGTGTCTACTTTGGACAGTTATCGACATTATTTTCTCCTATGTATGTACGCACAAAAAACTAATAAAGACAAAGTTAAAAAAAAAAAAAGATTAGCCGCCCTCCTACTCACCATGGTAGGTCTCACTGTGAGGACACGGTGGAGATCATCATCTTCCAGCACGATGTTCCAGTGTCTGCCAAGAATGTTATTTATCTGTGCCAACTGGTTATTAGTTTTATTAGTATTAATGTTCTGTTCATTACCATTTTTGATCTTATCAGTCAACAATTGACTCCTGTCTGTAGACCTTGCTCTTGTATACGCCCTTTTTATTAGCCTGTTGCTGTATTCTCTCTCCCTAAATCTTAGTTTGATTATTGCAGCTTCCATCTCAAATTCCTGATCCGAAGAACAGTTTCTCCTTATGCGGAGAAACTGTCCGACCGGAATTCCTCTGATTTGTTGTGAGGGATGATGGTTGTCCGCTCTTAACAGACTATTAGTGGCAGTTTTTTTCTGATGTAAAGTGGTCTCAAGTTTTCCCGAGGGTGACCTGCTAATCATCAGATTTAAAAAAGCAACGTTTGATTTACTAATCTCTGATGTCGTAAATTAAGATTGTTCGTATTTAGCAGGTGAATAAACTCACAAAAGTTCTCTCTGGGTCCTTTCCATAGAATCAAAATGTCATCTATAAATCTGGCCCACAGGAGTATGTGAGAAGTGTACTCCAGATACAGTTCCTAGAAGACCACCTCCGCCTCCCACCAGACCAGATATAAATTGGCATAGGTGGGGGCACAGCTGGTCCCCATGACTGTTCCCCTGACCTGAGGATACATGGTGTTATTGAAGACAAAATAGTTGTCAGTAAGTACAAACCTAAGTAGGTCAATGATCAGTTTGCTGTGATTAGCAAAGTCACAGCTCCTAGTCTGCAGGAAGTATTGTACTGTATTTATACCATTGTCGTGTATGATAGACGTATATAATGATTCAACATCCATACTAATCAGTAAGGTGCCCTCATCTATTGTGACATCATTAAGTCTATTAAACACGTCCGTGGTGTCAAGTAGATATGACGGGAGAGAGGTAACAAAGGATCTAAGGACCTGATTTACATAAATGCTTGGTTGTTCAGTGAGACTACAGTAGCTATGCCCCATGCAATCTTCATGATATAATTAGAAGTTAATAACATGTTGTTACAAGTTTGGTTTTTCCACATGTAGACACTCTCAACTGTATTCAAATTTAGCCTGAATACCAGCAAACCGCACCTCTTTTACAGCAGTGTAATATAAAACCTCAGTGTCTGATGCCAGTGACATTAAGAGTTGTAACAATTGGCCACAGCTTCCTGGACATCTAATCTAGCGTCAATCTCAGATATTCAAAAAGTGATAAGATAAAGAAGGGGAAATAACTACTTAGAAGAAATTACTCTTTGTGATGGGAGCATAACTTTCTCGCAGAAGAAGAAGAGCTCACTGGTTAGTTTATTTAATTCTCTCTTTTTTGTTTAATATTTTTCGATTCTCTGATGTTTCACTTTCAAATTTCTATTTTACTAATGTTTTCCTCTTTTTTCTGTTTCATTAACATTTCTTTATATTTGTATTTTATTTTTACTTGCCAACACCCATTTTTGTGTCTTTTTCTTCTCTTTTGCTTCTCATTTTTTTATCTTCTGAGTGCCTTCCTCATACTGTATTTTATATCCATAATTAGTGCTCCCATTATAGGGAGAAGTAATTCTACTGTTCCTTCCCTCTCAGTACTCGATTTAAGCTCCCAACACATTGATTACTGTATATTCTGTACCATTCCTTTCCTTTCCAAAGTCTATATATTTTCCATAGGGGCTAGCTTGTGGATTTTTATTTGAGCACACATACCCACTGTAGCCAATGGTATTGCACCACTGATCACACAATGCTGCGTTTCTGCTGGTGCCACATTTAAGGTGTTATTGTGCGATTTGCAATTCAGATGAATGGAGGCGCGAATTGAATAATCGCACAATTTGCAGTTAGTGCCTTACCACACAGTAATGGATACAATAATGTTGGCTATATCTGTATGTAGGCACCATAATCACAAGTACATACACCTGACACACCCACCACATACAATTAAACAACAACACTTTCCAGATACATATACTGCATTTCCCTGAAACACACACTGACCTGCAGAAACATTTACTGAAAACTAAACACATGCACAATACACACACAGACAGACACTGACCTGCACGACACTCATTTCCAGAGACACTGACCTGCAGAAACACAGTCATTGACCAGCACAGACTTACACACATACTGACCTGTGCGCACTCACACACAACATACACAAAGACTGACCATCACATAAACACAACATACTGACTTACACACACTGTCCTACAGGAACCAGCTCTAGAAGGAAGATTTGCAAGGAAGAGAAACCATGCTCACAGGTGCCCTCTGTGGCTGAATCTGCATTTGCATGTTTCTCTCTTAAATTCATCACAGAAGAGCAGCTATGTTCTTGTCCAATTCTTTAAAATCAGACTGGCCCTGGGGACAATTGCTCTCCTGCACCTCTGGCCAGCCCGCATTTTATTGATTTTTACTTACTACTCTCATAGTGTCTTTCTCAATGCATATTAGGTAGTGTGGATAAATAACTGTTCACTTCCTGCCATGATCCACCCTTTCACAACAAATTAATTCTCACACTGATCTCGCAATATTTATTTTTCAAATCTCCTGTTTTCTTTTTGACATTTGTCCAATAACCATCCTTTATCTCCTTTCAACCATTAATCATTAAACTCTTCTTCTTTCCTCTGCTTATCCACTTGCATGCTCCCACAATTTCCCTCTCTCCATTCTTTTAATGCCCCTTGCTTTATTTATCCAACCTATATATATTTTGAGCTGTATCTCACTCCTGTTCTCCATATCATTTCTTTCTTTTATTTGCCCTATATAATTTTCCAAGCAATACATCCACATTAAACCAGTATTAATAGCTTATTTGGTGATGTTCACTTGCTGATGATGGACCCATGGGATAGCAGTTTTTTCTTGGTGTCAGCTGTCAAATATCACGTCATTCTATGTTTAATATGCATATTCTATGGGGTCTATTCACAAAGCAGTGATAAAATCAGTGCTTTTGCGTCCGACAATGCATTTTTTTTATCGTGCTATAAGACATGAAGCCAAAAGCGGGATTCATTAAGAAGTGAAGGCCATTTTATTAAGTATGATAAAAAAAATGCACTATTGTGTGAGCTGTTTTTTGTATCAGTGCTATCGTGCTATAAATTGTATAGCACGATAGCTGATAAACAAAAATGCAGCCTGTAAGAGCTGCATGGAAACACAGCGTCTCCATGCACGGCTCTTTCAGGCGATTGTGCAGTAAAAATATTGATTTTGTTAATAGTGTACATGAGCAGGGGGTCTCCTGAGCTGAACCGAATTGGTTTTAGCCTCAGGGACCCCTACTACACGAGATACAGGCCCCAGTATGGGGTGCCGGTTTACCCTGTGCTTTTAAATCTCCCACGTCACGTGACCGTGGGATTTAAATCCTAAAGGGGGGATAATGGCACCCCATAATGGGGCATGTATCTTAGAAGTAGGGAGTCCCCAAGGTTGAAACCAATGTGGTTCAGCTCAGGAGACTCCCTGTAAACTTGTATCAAAACCCCAATAACAATTTAAAAAAAATCATTATTGTAGCGGCAACCCGCAATGGTAATTAAGCAGATTTAATTTAATTTTTGTTAGTAGTGTGCGGGAGCAGGGGGTCTCCTGAGATGAACAGCATTGATATCAGCCTCGGGGACCCCTCCTTCCAGAGTTACAGGCCCTGGTATGGGGTGGCGGTTTCTCCTCCAGTATTTAAATCCCACGGTAACGTGACGCGAACGATTGAAAAATGACGGCGATACCGGCACCCGATGCCTCATACTGAGGCCTGTAACTCAAGAAGGAGGGGGTCCGTGAGGCAGAAATTAAAGTGGTTCATTTCAGGAGACCCTCTGCTCCCGCACACTATTAATCCAATTTACATTAAATCAGCTTAAATAACCTTAGCGGATAGGCGCTAAGGCAATTAAGGGTTTAAGGCACAATAGCAGATTTTTTCGGGGCAATTTCCCCCAATAAACATTTTAATATGTACTATTCACAAATATTCAACCCACCCACCACCCCTGTGCCCCCAACAACCCCATACCCCCCTAACACAGATAAAAGCAATTTTTTGTTTTTATGCACAGGAATGATACCAGAGGCTGGCGGGGGCCCTCAGGTTTTTCCCACGGTTGTCTGGGGTCCCTTGGGTGGTCTCCATGGGTGTTTGTGGGTCCTTCTGTGGTCCCCATGGGTGTCTGGGGGTAGCCTGCGGTACCAATCCTTTGCCAAATAATAAAAAAAGTCTGCGTACATTCAAATAAATACATCTTCCCCCCCCATTACACATACAGTAAAGTAATGGGAACAATTAATATTATCCACGTATGGATAATAGTGTATTTGCCCATTTAAAATATAACATTAACCAGCAGAAATAAAGTAAATATAACTTGCACTCCCCCCGGCTAGCCTGCCACGATGAAGGCCGTCCTCATCCTCATCACCATCCATGTCCTCCGTTGCCATAAAACAATACAATAAAAAATACAATCTAATGACCCCTAGCCCCTTAATCACCTTAGCGGTTAGTAACCGCTATATTAATTAAGGGGTTAACCCACCCTCCCACAACCCTTCAAGGAGGCCTAACCACCCTCCCCAGGCAACTACAGCCACCCCCCACCCATTCATTGGTACAGTGGATACATCATGCTCATATAATATAGGCATGATTTGCAACTATAGCAATAAATGGTGAAGCTAAAAATACAGGCCCATTACATAGAAAACACATTACATAGAAAAATAAACACATTACAAATGCCAATAAACCAATTCATTGGCACAGTGGGTGCATCATGCCCATATAATATGGACATGTTTTAACACTATGGCAGTCAATGGTCAACCTAAAAAATAAACAACCACCAACGATATCCAATTTGTGGGTGTCTGGGGGCCCTCGTGTGTTCCCTGTGGGTGGTCCTCGGGTGGTTCCCGTGAGTTACCACGGATCCTCGGGTGCTTACTGCGGGTGGCTGGAGTCCCTAGGGTGGCCCCCTCAGGTGTCCAGGGTTCTCCGGGTGGTCCCTGCTGGCTTGTGGTACCAATCCTGTGCCCCCCCCAAAAAAATTGTCCAATACTTTGAAATAAATTCACCTCCCTACCCTCCCCCCCCACTCCCCCTTAACACATACAGTACAGTAAAGGGCAAAATTACTGTTATCCAGATATGGATAATAGTGCATTTCCCCATTTAAAATAAAAAATTAACCAGTAGATATAAAGTAAATAAAACATGCACTTACCCCGACCAGCCTGCCACGATAAAGGCCATCCTCATCCTTATCACCGTCCACCACTATAGTAATAAATAGTGAAGCTAAAAAACAGGACCACCATTTATTGCTATAGTGCAAATCATGCCCATAATATATGAGCATGATGTACCCACTGTACCAATGAATGAGTGGAGGGTGGGGGTAGTTGCCTGGGGAGGGTGGTTAGGCCTCCTTGGTGGGTAGTGGGTGAGGGTCGGTTAACCCCTTAATAACTATAGCGGTTACTAACCGCTAAGGTGATTAAGGGGTTAGAGGCCATTAGATTGTATTTTTTATTGTTTTCTTGCTGGGAACGGAGGACATGGACAGTGACGAGGATGAGGACGGCCTTCATCGTGGCAGGCTGGCCGGGGTAAGTGCAAGTTTTATTAACTTTATATCTGCTAGTTAATTTTTTATTTTAAATGGGGAAATGCACTATTATCCATATCTGGATAACAGTAATTTTGTGCATTACTGTACTGTATGTGTTGGAGGGGAGGGAGGTGTATTTATTTCAAAGTATTGGACAATTTTTTTGGGGGGGCACAGGATTGGTTCCACAGGCCAGCGGAAAAGCACCCGAGGACTCCCGGACACTCACGGGAACAACCTGAGGACCACCCGAGGGCCCCCAGACATCCATGGGGACCACCCGAGGACCCCCAAATACCTGCGGAGACCGCCACCAGCTTGTATTAATTCTGTGCAGGGGAAAAAAATGCTTTTATGAATTTCTCCATCTCTTTTGCGCCAGCCTTTAGCTGGTGAAAAGAAATGGTGAGCTTTAACAGTACGATAAACTTATCACTGCTTTGTGAATAGCAGTAACTTGCAAAGAACGGCGGGTGTGCTATTTTTGGGCCTATCGTACGACTTTTTTTTCACTGACTGTTAATGGGTGATAAAAAGCTATTATAGCGCAATACTGCACTGTTATCACTGCTTTGTGAATAGCAGAGCAGGAAGTATCGCGCTATAAGGGTATTTATCGCACTTAAAACCACTTATCACTTCTTTGTGAATAGGCCCCTATGTCTTCTGATTCACTTTGTGTTGCAGTTACCTTAACAGTTTTGTTCTTCATGATAGGTGGACACAGATACATTTGGACTGTGGTGCAAAGGTAGCGGCTGATCAAGCAACATGGAATTCAACAGCACAGAAGAAACAGTTCTTAATAATACAGGAAACCAAGGAAGTGGCTTTGATGAGAATGCATACATACATTTTACAATAGCAGCCTCCGTTGCCATAGGTCTCTGCCTGTTTGGAATGGTGGGAAATGTCATAGTCTTCTGGTACCTTTGCTTCAGGATTCAGAGGAACAAATACACTGTTTATATTATCAACCTAACCGTCGCTAACGTCATCTTTCTGGTATTTAGCGCTATTTTAATGATGGTCACTATTAATTCAATGATGAATATAAACCCTGATTTTCCAGAAAAGGATAAATTGTATATGTTTATTGAAATATTTTATGATTGCACACAATACTCTGGTATGTTCTTCCTGACAGCGATCAGCATAGAATGGTGTCTTTCTGTCCCTTTTCCTATTTGGTACCAATGCCATCGCCCAAAACGTTTGTCTTCCACCGTGTGTATCTTCCTTTGGATTCTTGGCTGCTTAGAGAGTCTCATTGAGAATCTTGTGTGTTCACCGGAAGCTTTTTCTGCTCAGAGCAAAGAGTGTACAGGGGTTGAGATAATGACATTTATTATAGGTATTTGTGTCTGCCTGCCATTGATGATCCTTTCTAGTATAACCTTGCTGATTAGGATACATAAGAACGTTAAGCAGCAGTACCCACCAAAGCTCTATATTATCATCATTGCTGCTGTCTTTGTTTTCATCTTATCTGTCATCCCATTCAACTTCTTATGGTTATTATTCTACTTCAAGCTTTTACCCTCGGACCTCCATGTTGTCAGTCTCTTCTATGCCAGTGTCTTCTGCACAGTGCTAAATGCTAGTGTCAATCCATACATTTACTTTATCGTTGGAAGAAAGAGGAAGGAGAACTCAAAAGGTTCAATACATGCTGTTCTTTATAGAGCCTTCAAGGTAGAAGAGGAAGAGAAAGAAAAATCAAACAGAGATGAAACGTTTTCCACATCATGACAAACCAGTATTGGAATAACTTTGTAATAATGCTCTCAAGCATGTTAATGTATGGATATATAAAAAGGATGCTTCATCTAAGTAACTGGTGTTTAACACTTATGGACAAAGGAATGCACAAAAGTCATTATTTGAACACATTTTTCTGAAATTGCTGCAATAGGCTGAACAACCAAGTATGGTGAATGAATGAGGCAAGCAGCACTTCTATATGTATAAAATATAATGTATTGAAAGTAATAGTGTACTTTATACCAGACACTCATCTTACTGTTTCACACACAGAAATGTACATGTTTCTCCAAGAACACCAGCCAAATAACATATTAATTTGAATGATTTATTCTGAAGTGGATTGTCACAGCATGTGTATGCAAATTATGTGTCCTAAAATGTAAATTGTAAATACAACGTTTAAGTATCAAAAGCATCTGAGTGTTTGTAATGTGTATTTGTATACATTCATGCAAGCTTCTAAATGCTCAAGAAAATACAGATTTCATTTTGAATGATGGCATTGATGATTATTCAATTATGTATTTATTGTCAGAGTGGATTTAAATGTGTACGGTATTTATCTTTCTTTTAGAGGACATGACCTTCTCCTTATTAGGTTTATTCTCTTGGCCATTTATCGACCACACAGCGATTATAATAATACTGCATTACTATATAGTGCTAATAGACTAATGTATAATTCTAAATATAGTAAAATAATGTGGGCACAATGGGTCGCAATCCAAGTCACTGTTTTTGTCTCTTAAGAAAAGACAATAATTTGTCCAAAATCACATAGAATGAGTATCAGAGAAGGTTGGAATTGAGGCTACAAACAACACCAGGTGAATGCAGGTTCTCATATAAAAGGTTTGTACAGGGAAAGTATAACCCATAATAATAATAATAATAATAATATATAAAATAAAAAAGATATGCATGAGCAAACATTTCAAATAGTTATTTATTATACACACATACTACATTTAAAAAGTTATTTCATGCAATAGAATAATTACGGAATAATAAAATACAGATTTTATGAATTTATTTTAAGTGTGCCACAAGCAATATGCAAATACCCATAAACTCCCAGAGTACACTACACAGAATATTTCCCACACAGACGTCAACTACTCTTTAAGTGACGTATACAGTACAGTGCACTCCCATTTTCCAACATGTATATACAAACATATAACTTTTAGCATTATTTTACATTTCAAAACAGGTAATTAGCACAATAAACAGAAGAAGAATATCTAAGATAATACAGTGCACATGACTTATTAATGATGGGTGACTTTGAGGGGCTAAATCCAAGCACCGCTATACTTTGTAGATCATATCGAGCAAAAATTGACTCTTTTCTATAGGCCCAAATCTGTGGCAGAACAAACGAAAACCCTGTAATTTCTGCCTCTGATTTGGGCCCCCTCCTTCCGTCCAAAAATTCCCCCCCACAGGTCTACAGGAGTAAACAGCATATTGGGAGCTCCCTATCTCCTTCTGACCCTACTTCCTCTGACATTGGGGATCACATAAGTAGCGGAGGTGGGGTCAGCAGGAGAAAGTAAGCCTCTGCAATTAACTCCTGTGCACCCAACAGCTGCACCCCAGTAGGTGAGGACCCTTCCCCATGTCAGTCTCTCCGCTCCAGGTCACCTCTCCCTTGTCATCTACTCCCCTCCGTGTCACTTGGTCCCTCTATGTCATTGTATCCCCCCATGCAACTCCATCTCCATCATGTGATTCCCCCTCATGCCATGTCATGCATTCTCTACCCCCTGACATATGTATATATATATATATACAGTGGTTGACAAATCACCAAAAAATCTACTCGCCAAACAAAAAAATCTACTCGCCACCTAGTACCACACGTGTGCTGCTTGGGCCAATAGGAGCTCGCCACGATGTTAAATCCACTCGCCCGGGGCGAGCAAATGTATAGGTTTGTCGAACACTGTATATATATATATATATACTAGCTATTGTGCCCGGCTTCGCCAGGGGAATATAATATTGCATAAATGTCCCCGACCCCCCCCTGCTGCTGGCACATCTGCCTGGCCCTCTCTCCCCCCCCCCCCTGCTGCTGGATGTAGTGCAGGGTGATATTTGTCTCTGTCTGTGTGTCTGTGTGTGTCTGTCTGTGTGTGTGTCTCCCTCCACTGCCAAAACATGTCCCCGGCCCCCCTCAACCCACCCGCTGGTGGCACATCTCCCCGTGCTGCTGTGGCATGTCCCCTCACTGCCGGCACATCTCCCCCCCCCCCCATTGGTACATCTCCCCCGCTGCCGGCACATGTCCCCCCCGCCCCACTGGTACATCTCCCCCTGCTAGTTGACACATCTCCCCACGCTAGCTGGCACATCTCCCCCCTCACCCCCACTGGCACATCTCCCCCCCACATCTCACATCACACACACACAGAGACACAGAGACACACACACAGCCCTGATTAGGCAAGGACACGCCCCCTCCTTTAGTAGCCACACACACGCTCCTGCTCTAACAGATTTGCTGGACAGCCGAGGGAATCTTAGAATGTCCATAATTTGGGAGGTGAGTCACATTAGAAGCTCAAAATAGTTGCGTTGACCTACAAATCCGCAGCAGAATGTCCAGTGAAAGTTTGGTTGTGCTACGTGGTGCCGTTTCTGAGATTTCGATGCTTTGGACAAAGAAACAAACAAACAGACGGAATCCAACTTAGAATTATAGTATGTATATATATATATATATATATATATATATATATATATATATATATATACATACATAGGTGTACTATGGAACTAATGTAGATACCACAACCAGTACAATTTCTCAGATATTTATTGTATATGAGATCATTTACAAAGTATTAGATACAAATGGTGGAATCAGTGGAGTATATCACGCTTCCATTAGGATTTTCTCACAGTTTTAGCAAAGTGGTGTGAATTATAAATATACAACAAATAATTTAGAATAGAAGAATTACACATATAGGCATTACTGTTAGGGTAAAATTTGAAATATAGGGGCCTATTTACTAAACCGATAAGTTCATTACATTATCGATCAGGTTTGCAAGCTCCTACTGAACGCTATGAAAGTTGTGTAAAAACGTTATTCACTAACAAAAATTGCATTTTCTTTAGCGTTTGGTAAAAAAGTGCAAAGTAGGCAGTCTTCTTAACCTAATAAATATCTCCAGATGTTCCAGATCTCCTCAAGCCTCCCTCCCGTACCATGGGAAATATGCTAATAACTATACAAGGTATATTTAAGCAAGTCACACATCTTAAAATATATCCTTATGACTAATTGTTTTAAAGTCCCTTGTGATGAAGAGGGTACCAGTGTCAGGCTCAACAGGATTAGAACCCACAACTTCTGTTATTCAGAAAAGCAGCTCTAGCTTTGCACTAACCTCTAGCTTTGCACTAACCCAGATGCTAGGAAACTTAACTGTCACATATCTCTCAGGTGTTTTATTTTTATATGTGTAACGGGTATTCCCTGTGAATACTGATGCTACTACCGTGCTGTGTAACCTGTGTGGCTCTCAGGAACCTAAGTCTCCGCTGAGGAGCCTGGGGAACATGCATATATATGATCTCGTGGTGCAACACCTCCACCTGGGAGGGATCCCAACGGAGTGGGAGAAGGCCCTCACAGGAAACAATCACATTGAGCAAACAGTGGCAAAACAGAACTGACTTTACTGCATATACAAGGGTCAACAATAATCAACAGGTGTCCCTCCCTTGAGGAGACACTGAATACTGCGTCTGGCAAAACGCTTCAACTTACACCGGGTGATTCCACCCCGTGTCCATAACCCCACACAATCTGTCCACACCCTTTGAGGGAGAAAACATGTGTAACTGCGCAGTCACTAGTCCCGTAACAATAATAAGTATGATCGTTGGTGCACATGCTGACGGGAGTTACCTGCCGAGCACTCCAGTGCTCAGGCCTGCAACGGAACTTCACAAAGGGTCCGAGGACGGATGAACACCGGAACCACCATCCGGTGCGATCCCACCCGGAAGGCCTCCGCAGCGGCAGCGGAGGTATAGGCCCAAACCTCTGGATGGACGCGCAGCGTCTGCTGTGTCTATTATTGACTCTGTATAGTAAGGGGCAATGTCCCTGACCGGGGCCAGTCCCTACAATACTCAGCTGTAGTGACTTAGGGCTATCTGGGGCCTACGGGGTTGCTGGCCTAGTGCAGAGACTCACTGACTCCTGCACCCTACCTCCTTCCCTTAGCTGCTCCTGGCGCTGACTTACTCGCGTGCTCCAAGCCCGTGAAATGTATCTAATCTCTCCTGCAGGGAGAGGCTCCAGCCCATTGGCTCCCTGGCGTCGCGTGGGGTGCGCAGAGGCCCATGGGACTTGTAGTCCCCGCCAAGAGCCTTCCCTGGTAGGCTAGGGTTCGCACGCTCCTTTCTGCGCATGCGCAACTCTGCCGAGCAATAATGGCGACGCCCTGCACTTCGAGCCGCCGGGACCTTCACAAGGGGTTACAGGTGTTAGTAGTAGAGCTCAAACATATGCGGTGTACACATTTTCCCAGTATCTGACTTACATAGTTACATAGTTACATAGTTACATAGTAGATGAGGTTGAAAAAAGACGTACGTCCATCAATTTCAACCTATGCTAAATTCAGACAACAGATACTTTATTCTATATCTATACTTACTTATTGATCCAGAGGAAGTCAAACAAAAAACCCCATTAAGGGGAAACATTAATTACTTCCTGACTCCAAGAATTGGCAATCGGATTAATCCCTGGATCAACATCCTTCCCATGTATACTTATTTGGTATATCCCTGTATACCTTTCCCATCTAAAAAGATGTCCAACCTTTTTTTGAACAAATCTATTGTATCTGCCATCACAGTCTCCATGGGTAATGAATTCCACATTTTAACTGCCCTTACTGTAAAGAACCCTTTCCTTTGTTGCTGGTGAAATTTCCTTTCCTCCAACCTTAAGGGATGGCCCCGAGTCCTTTGTACTGCCCATGGGATGAATAGTTCTTTTGAAAGCTCCTTGTATTGTCCCTGAATATATTTGTATATATTTATCATATCCCCTCTTAGACGCCTCTTTTCTAATGTAAATAAATCCAATATAGCTAGCCTCTCCTCATAAGTTAGAATGTCCATCCCCTTTATTAATTTGGTGGCTCTTCTCTGCACTCTCTCCAGTTCCATAATGTATTTTCTTAGGATTGGTGCCCAAAATTGTACTCCATATTCAAGGTGTGGTCTTACTAATGCTTTGTAAAGGGGCATAATTATGTCTACTTCCCTTCCATCCATTGCCCGTTTGATGCAAGATAAGATCTTGTTTGCCTTTGCAGCTACTGCATGACATTGGGCACTATTGCTAAGCCTGCTGTCTACAAGCACTCCTAAATCCTTCTCCATCAAGGATTCCCCCAATATATCTGCATTTAATTTGTAAGTCGCCTTTTTATTCTTGCATCCCAAATGCATAACCTTACATTTATCTGTATTAAACCTCATTTGCCATTTACCTGCTCACGTTTCCAGTCTCTCCAAGTCCTTCTGAAGAGAAATTTCATCCTGCTCTGATTCTATTACCTTACACAATTTAGTATCATCAGCAAAGATGGAGACTTAGGGCCTCATGCAGTAAGCGTTGATAAGGGAAATATGGCCATTTTATAGCCAAAATTGGGTTTGAGATTCAGTAAGCGCCGATAAGTGCTTCATATCGCCAGGTTTCGGAGCCGATAATTTGGTTATGGCCAGTCGCCTGCCGATAAGCCTGTTTTCGACACTGATCGCCACTTTTTTAAATCGGCTGGATTCAACAAAAAAAAACAGCTTATCGGGGCTGATCGGCACTACGAAATTGAGATGTTATGGCCGATTTCTCCCGCCAACTAAAGTTGGCATTTTGGACGGGAGAACGATCGCTAAGGCTGCCGGAACGGCACTTAGAAAAAAAAAATCTTCTGTACATCAATGGAAGTCAATGGAGCGGGGACGTATAACAGTATAGTACTGTTTACGTTTCATTGCTCACAATACAAGGGGGATTTGCATTACAGTGTGGGGGCATTCCCTGCATTGTGTCACAGCTGATGTGTCTTATTTGCATAACATTCGACTTTTACATGTTTTCAGCATTTGCGGGTCACATTACTCATCATGTGATGATGTGCCAAGGGAAAATACTATACTACACTCTTAAAGGAGAACCTCACATCATATCACACATTTTACTCAACTCAGCGACAATTATTTACATGATGTCACACATGTCACACATGTCACACATACACCGTATATTCATGTTCCTTTACATTACACAATGCTTGTAATGTGTCACGCATCTTTAAACCTTCATGTACATCTAAATTCTCATGTTTACATCTACGTTTGGGTCCTCCCTATTTTCATGACGTCACTTATTGGACGCTCAATCACATTGCATGTTTACATTGTAACCGTTGCATTACAAGCACTTCAACCTAACTTATACACACATGTACAGTAATTCAGCATTGGGACACCTTGTAAACTCATTCTATAGCAACTATCCTCCTTACAGAAATGCATGCATATGCACATGACTATTCATTGTTGGCAACATGTGACAATAACATGGCTAATTACACATGTTACACAAAACTTTTCCCACGTCAATCTCAGCCTTTTTGTCTCATTACATGACTGACTCTTGCGTTCACAAGTGTTACATGCATTGCACATGCAACTATTTATTTGCAAGCAATCTTTGTACAAAGCTTCACGTCACATCATTGCCAAATATCATCATTCCCTGCAGAATACACACAACAAATACTTAGAACAACAAGTGCACACAGCTTGCCACAGAAGTACTTTATTATGTTAATGTAACACCTTGCATTTTACTATGTCACCTGACATCATCACATACCTATTTAAAGGACGCACATTACCTGCTCATTCACAGCTACTCATTTCAAAATGTTGCGAATGTTTAGGAGACGCAGGAACATTCTTTTCTATGACATGCTTGCTGATCAAGAGAATGATATAGGGCAAGGTAGGGACACACCGAGGGACAGTGACAGTGACGCGGATACGACAGGGACAGGGAGAGGGACAGGCCGAGGGACAGGTAGAGGGACAGGAGATCAGAGGAGAAGACAGAGGAGACAACTTGTGCCTCGTCCGCGTCTGTACAGGGAGAGAACCCTGTTAGATGGGATGAGTGAGGAGGAGATTGTAAGTCGCTATCGTTTGAGTTCAGCAGCAATCTTATCTCTTTATGAGGAGATAAGGGGGGATTTAGATTTTTTCACAGCCAGAGGTCGTGCAGTCCCTGGGCTTGTTAAAATGCTGTGCTCATTACATTATCTTGCTTCCGCGTCATACCAGACAACTGTGGGCATAGTGGGCGGGGTCTCGCAATCTACATTCTCGCGGGCCTTGTCCCAGTTTCTCTATGCACTCAATAGACGCGCTAGGAATTATATTCATTTTCCTACAGAGGCGACAGAGTGGCTGGAAGTCAGGACTGGCTTTTATAATATAGCAGGGATACCATCTGTGCTGGGTGCAATCGATTGCACACATGTTGCTTTGATTGCACCTAGTCAGAGTGAGCATGTGTACCGCAATCGTAAGCACTACCATTCACTCAATGTACAGGTGGTATGTGATGCCACGATGAGGATAATGCATGTGGTACCCAAGTTCCCTGGTTCCAGTCACGATTCCTCTATCCTGAGGAGCTCTTCAGTCTTCCATGCGTTCGAAGAGGGACATTTTGAACCTGGTTGGCTGCTGGGTGAGTACACATTTACATGTTCTAACACAAAACACATTTGTATTTAGGAATGTTGGCATTGTACAATTTCATCACTAATGTCAGCTTATGTGTGCTCCATTCATTATAGGTGACTCAGGATACGGAATTAGGCCGTGGCTCTTGACTCCGGTGCTAAACCCTCAAACTGAAGCAGAGGAGAGGTACAATGCAGCCCATATATCTACAAGATCTGTTATAGAGAGGACATTTGGCCTACTCAAGACCAGGTTTAGGTGTCTGGACAGAACTGGTGGGGCTCTTCTATACAAGCCTCAAAAAGTGTCTGATATTATCCTTGCCTGTTGCATTTTGCACAATGTTGCACTCAGGCACAATGTACAGTCAGACCTAGCTGAGGCTTTGGTAGACGAGCATCCCACCCATGTAGCTGCTGAAAATGAACAAACAGCCAGTGGTGGCCAGACACGACAGAATCTCATCAATTCATTTTTTTCTTGTAAGTACAAACAGATATGTTCCAAGTTATACTTTTATACTTACATTATGTTATCTTAACAAGAATGTTTTTTTATATACCCTTCTGGTAGGACACAGATGAATATGGGTTGCACACCTTTCTTTTCTCTGCTGTGTGCACAAAGGGATGTGGCACCGGTATGTTATTGTTGCACAGGTTATAGAATCCCTCTTCAATTGTACTTTAGTTGTGTGTATGTCAATACAAGTGGGGTAACAAAGCAATAATATTTTAGCATTGTGTTATTCCTTATGCTAAGACAAAACACATATTATGCCCATAATCATTCATGCTTCTAGTATGCTTACATGCTATGTTATTGGTGCAGTGTAACATGTACATCCAGATGATGTGTACACCAGGCTGATTTACATTTTGAATGTCATTAAATATACATGGTGTTGCACATGTAACACCAAATACACACTTTGATGTGTTCTTTACGGTACTGAAGATGGCCTGTCAATGTTTGCAATTTATATATTTTTCCTTTGCATTATAGGTATATTTGCAGTATGACTGATCATGGTATGTATATTTGCTGACATCTCTCATAAGATGTGGCTACCTCAATCTTCCTATAATTATTGGAAATAAAAACCCAACATATTGGTTTAAACACAAATGTTACATATATGTACTTTCTGTATCATGTACTGTATATGCATTTAGCTACTCTTGAGGTTTCATGTGCATTGTATTAGAAAATGATTACTCACATTTCATCACATTTTATGTATGTTTCCTTAAAATTTCCATTAATGTAATATAGAGGTGTTTGGAGAAAAGGGGATAACTATACTTATTTGTTTACTTACGGGAGCACATTCATCACTAGCATAGACACACTTTTTAAGACAACTGTTTGTGTCTCTATCAATTGGTGTAGGATCCATGTATAACACCGACAAAAGATAACACCAGCTTTATTATGGTAGCTTATATCATCATATTGACTGTACTATGTATTTTTAAACGATTAATAAACACCGTAAACTATAGTTAGTTAGGTTAATGAAATATACACAGAAACGTACTTCATAACATGATGGTGATGTCATATTCAGAACATCATGCATTGGAGGGGACCATAACATCTGGCCAGTAACATTATTTGCTACAGTCCCAAACCATTTTATCTACATACCCATGTAACAAGAGATTGAAAAAATAAATGGCTACTTGGTTGTAAGTGTCCTTTACATTGGGAGAAGGAGTGGCTCAGTGAGTAAAGACACACACTGGCACTGATAGTTTGAAGCAGGGGAGTCTGGTTCAATTCCCGGTGTGGGCTCCTTGTGACCTTGGCCAAGTCACTTTATCTCCCTGTGCCTCATGCGGCAAAAAAACATTTGTACGTTCCACGGGCCAGGGACCTCAGGCTGAAACATGTGTCTGTAAATCGCTGCGTACAACTAGCAGCCCTATACATGAACATGCTCATATTATTATTATTATTATTGTTACATAGTTTCGACAGTCATACGTTCCATTACACAATAGAATACACAAATGTGTTAGCAGAGTGGGAATGGTTGTTATATAAAAAACACACCATGTCATAAAATGTTAGTAGTCATTAAAGAACACTCAGGAAAAATTCAAGAGGCACTATTTTGCAACATCATTATGTTAATTAAGTGCTTATGCAATATAGGCATAAGGGTATCACTTTTTTAATTGTTTGTTAATAAGCGCTGCAAGCAATATAAAATTAGTTCCATATGTAGTATAGTAGTCGGTGGCTCCTCCTCACAATCATCTCATATAAAGGTAGACTCTTCTGAAATCATACATTCATCCGATTGTATCTTCCCCGACATCTCTGAAATACAGCAAACACATGATGGTCAAAGATGGCACCTTACTAGATATGTATCCGTGACAACGCGTTACGCAGCTCTATATGATTGTGTAGATACACACGTCAGTCACTTATATGTTAGAAGTAAAAGTGTTCATCAGTATGTAATGTTTCTTTAAATTTGTAGCAGGCATAACTATGTATATGAAGTGAACGTTGCCTGTATACTGAAAGATGTGCGCGCACATCTTAGTGTGCGCACGCACTTCACGCTTGGCTCCACTAACTGTTAGCGCATGCGCAAAACAAAGCGTACGTTGTGCGTTCAATACATGTTGAAAATACCAGTAAACATAACATCTTTATTTCAAATACAATGAAGACGAAACTACATTCGTTCTAAACGAGTACATCTGTATTCTTTTTAAACAGACGTGTTTGAACAGAAAGCACGGCCGATAACACAATGCGCAAATGCAATACGTGTGACGTCATGTTAAGCCAGCGTGAAACGCACGCTAACACTCCTCCCACTCAATTAACATTTGGCTAACGCCCAGGGTACGCCTACAAACACTGAGCCGCACGCATCACACACTGCAGTTACCGTTACTATAACAAAACATGACAGCCAATAGGCTTTGAGGCGCGCACGTCGCTTGGGGGCGGGACTTACATCCGTAATCCTTTTTAAGGACGCCTTGGGCCATGACAAGGGTCCCACGTCATACGTGGTGGACCCGGTTTTCAATGTTGTAGATGTTGCATGATAACAAAACAGGTATGTGTTAGAGTTATGGATAAATGTTGCTAATATGTTTAAAGGGCTAGGAAAGTACGTATATTTATTCCGTCAGCAATGTGTACTACTCTTTCAGGTTCTACTATATTGTATTAGGAAACAATTTGTTTGTGATCGCTACATGTTATGCAGTCTGCAATGTTACGCTGTATCCACGCATTGAAAGTGAAAATGGTGGTTACAAAAAAAAAAAAAATTTAAACGCAGAGTCAACGCATAACGATTGTTATATTTACCATTCTTCTAGAATTAACTCTTCGCCTGGCTGCAACTGGTCGCTCCAGAAATGCAAGGCATTTTCATCCACGCTTGACCCAACCGCTGAATCCAGTATGACACATATCTCCTCCAGGATGCGCTCATAGGAATCGCCACTGCTTTCTTCAAATAATTGGTCGGGAGGTAGGTTCATTTCTTCGGGTTCCCATTCCAATGCATTTTCAGCTGAAAGGCTTGGTACATAATCATAGTACTTTTGTTCTTGTACAATGTGGGTTTCAGGAATGGAGGCTGCAGATATTGCAGCACGTATCGATTCAAACGGATCAGTAGTAGCGGATACATTGCTATTGCCATTAGGAATAAATATGCCTTTCACGACAATATAAGTGCCGTCTTTCAGGAGAAATTGTTTTTCCGGGGCAATTTTCCAGAAACCATAGGTGTGTTGTAGCTTATCCTGGTCACGTTCAAAAAAGTCATTACTTGATAAAGTGAATCTTATTGAGGAATTAAAATTCCGTGCATGCTTACGGTCTTGGTAATAAGGATATTTTGCTCGAATGAAATCATCGATTTGGCGTGTGCTTGCTTTCTGTCCGCGACTGTTCAAGATGGCTTCACAGATCATGTACTTATACCCTAAAAGGGGATTAATATTGTTAACGAATTCATCAGCCATGTCTGAGTAGCACAAAAGCTGTGTGCAGGTCTGTGTTATTTGCTCATCAAAATGAATGTGCTGAATGGCTAACAAACTCCTGTTTTTCCTTGTCAAGGTCAACAAAACTAACTACTTTGACTCCTTATTTCAAACGCCAATTGGATTTGTTTTTCTAATTGTGTTAACATTTGTGGTTCGTGATATGGGACTGTGGGAGAAACATTTCTCCTTCTTTTATCTCGTTTGTGAAAAACATCCCTACACTTTGAATTCCTTCACATAGTGTTTTTTTGAAAACTAACAAAGAACACTGTGTGAAAATAGTTCTTAGCCAGGCATATCAGTATAAACACACACCTGCAAAAAGAAATGTTTTTTCCCCGCTTACATTTCTGTGTGTATGTGAAAGTCTGGTTAACTCCCTGTCTGCATGAGTTTAAATACGTGTGTATATATATATATCTAAATATATCTCTCTTATAAAAATATATATATATTTATATATTATATTTTATTTTTTTTAATATTGCAGGAGTACACACAACATTGATGGCAGTAAGTATACCTTGTATGAAACCTATTTAAATGGTGAGAAACATGATTGAATGAAGTAATAAACATTTGTTTAAGCACAATACTGTTAGAGTCTCATACTTAGGATATTTCTCAAACATTATGCCTGTATTATTAAAATAGTGTGCTTTCACAAGGAAGCATGAAGTGTATTAGTTTGTAAAATACATGTATACCAGTTTATATAGTACTATATATATATATATATATACACACACACACACACACACACACACACACACACACACACACACACACACACACACACACACACACACACACACACACACACACACACACACACACACACACACACACACACACACACACACACACACACACACACACACACTTAGTGTGTGTGTGTGTGTGTATATATATTATTATACATTCTGAGATGTTATTGAAACAAGCAAGGCAAAGGTAAGTAATAATTTACACATAATCCTGCTGTACACGTACAAGAAAGATGTTTGCAGTTACTTAGGTGTTTTTATAATTGCATGTGACTAATATGCATATGCAATTCTTACATCAATTAACACACCCAAATGCAATGTTTTGCTGCAAAGTCAATGGCAGCTTCTCTAAACTTTGCAACTGGTTCCAGGTGGACCATTACTGAACAGACGATTAATACATAAATATTTATAACACTATTCATTAATTGAGTGTTAACATTTCCAAAACTTCACGTGTACAAGAACATAGTTGAAAGTTTGGAAACAACACAGTCTTCAGCATACATACAATATTAATTAGATAATGTGAAGTCAACAAAACAAGGGCAGAGACATATTGAGTGAATTATAACATTTATTTTTTTTGTTCCTTTTGTGAGCGAGTAACAGGCCTGCTTGTTGTCTCTTGCATTTTTTTTTTTCGTTTGCCACCAACTTTCGCCACAACAGAGCCACTTTGAGTGGCCTCTGGCACTTCACGGGCAGGGCTTATGGGCAGTGACTCACCTACAGGGCTTGTGGGCAGTGACTCACCTACAGGGCTTTTGGGCAGTGACTCACCTACAGGGCTTGTGGGCAGTGACTCACCTACAGGGCTTTTGGGCAGTGACTGTTCACCAACAGGGCTTGTGGGCAGTGACACATGTGAGCAAGTTGGTACACCGTGCACAACACATGGTTGGTCCGTTTCATCTTTCCTGGTCAGTACTAACTGCTTGTGCTGTTGTGTTTTTGTGGCCTCCTTTGTAGGTGTCAGCTGGTGATGTAGTACAGATGGCAGCGGTAGGATGTCGTCAGGAACCTGCACACCAATGTGTGCTACTTGACCGGTAACATTGGGACCTGGTGACTGAAGATCAGATGAATGTGGTGAGAAGTGGCCAGCATGTAATGATCCAGCCTGTGAGGTGTTGAATTGGGGTACATTAGTCATTCTCCAGTAATTAGCTTGGGTTTGCTGAACAACTAATGCTTCGAATGAGGTGTTGATTTTTTGCAACTGTTTAGGCACTTCAATGAAGACTCTGTGGAGATGTGCCAATTGTGATACTGTTTCTTCCTGCAGTCCAATCATCCTTTCCAGCACTGTCATCATGTCTGAATGGCGACGATTTTCTGCGTCCACTATTTTTCCCTCTGAAGCTACAATTGCATCGTATGTGGAAGTTGATGGACGATTTGGCGGTACAACAGTTTCTATTGGCACCTCTTCATGGTCACTTGATTGTATTTCAGTCTCTTCTGCGGCGTCATCCTCATCATCCTCATCATCCTCATCACCATGATGTTCTAAAAAGAAATGTACACATTATTAAATGGCATGTTAATGTATGCTGTGTTACTATGTAATTGTACTGTGTCCTAAGTAACACCTAACATGTTAGCATACGTTTTATAACCTCACATTAAAAACTACCTTGACTTACGAATAATGTTTGGACTCAGTATGAAATATGAATGAATGAAAAGTTGCTCTAAACTCAGAAGTCCTACATGATAGTTCACATCACTAACACAATACATGTTGCCTTACACTTAATTTTCACTGACACTAAGTAATCCTATTTAAAGAAGATGTGCAAAACAAATAATGAACATGACAACATAACATATAGAAGAGCACATATTATATGGCCACCAACTGATACACTCACCTTGTAGTTGTGTTGAGCTGGCTGACCCAGGTGAAGACACTTGTTCCATCTCAGGTGACACATGTCCTCCAGGGGCAACTATATATAACAATAACATAAGTTTGACATTTACATGTGTAAATATTGAACAAACACTTATTGTATGTTCTGTATTTATGATTAACTAACAACATCAGTTGCTTAACCGAAAATGTGTGTGAAAGTGAACATAAATAGTTGTAATAACACTGTACATGCCTGTGTACTTAGAAGTTTTGAGTTCCCTAACATACAACATACTATGTTTCTGCAGTAATGCGTGAGGATAAATAGATTAAATGAGTACATAAAAATCATATGTTGTGTAGTGATATCAGTATCATAATGTACATAACTATCATGAGATGACCATTCACAATGGTTATCATGAAGGTGGTCATATTGCAAAAAGTGTTGTTTTTGGTAGAGGATATGTGTGGTACATTAATCGAAGATGTGGCACACCTGAATGTGGCTGTGACTCAACAAGACAACACATGCAGTGTGTGATAATGTGTCTTTGATAGTAGTTCAACTATAGATATGAGTGAACTAATGTGTGACGTACGCTTTGATAAGTAACGTGTTGTTGGGGCATTTAGTAGCTAAAGTGAAGCTTTCAAATGAGTGTGATTAACTTCAGTTGTGCTAGTCAGGTTGTAATAACGGTATTCCCTTCCCCAAAAAGCCTGATCAGCCACACCTTTCAATTACTTGAAACAGGTGAAAATGGAGTGAACTAAGTTGACCCTAAAATGAGGCTGCAATTAGTGTGTGTGCTGAACCCCACCCCCTCTGTTGAAGTGTATGCTGTGATGAGATATTAAATGCAGCTGCTTTAACACAATGGTAGATGAGCTAAATAGTCGTGTGCAGTTTTTAAGTTATGAAAACAATGACATAAAATATGATACGTGTGCCTCATTATGCTGTCTGTATATGAGTTAAAGCAAAAATGGACCTTTTCATAAACAACTATAGATGTGTTAGTGCAAGTGATGTTTGTAGGCCGTTGCATGCAATATATTTGATGCATGCTTAAAATAGGCAGTAATGTCATGTTTGTCGGAGTAAAATAAATAAAATACACAATAATATTCTACATATTTCTGTTCTGTACCTGTAGCTAGTAATAATTTCTGATTAACATGTGTTACACATGTGTACTACCCTGTTGTTCCCCATCTTCGCCCACCATCAATTGCTTCCACTGCAGCTATGCATTTTGGGAATTCACATGTAAATGAGCACGCAATGGCACGTGCTATATTAGTTACTGCTTTTAGTAGGACTACTACATATATGTCTATTTTGAGATATATATATATACAGAATCAGACATATACATATATAGATGCAGGTATGCTTATATTGTGAAGACAGTATAAAAAGCAGTGTAAATATGCAAAATAAGTGTAAGCAACGACACGCCTAGTACAGTAATATTTATCACCTGCTGGAAATTGTGACGGATAAATTCCAATGTCACGGTCACCAGCCAAGCCTTCCACGACGACGGTAAGTAATTTTGGCCGAAGCAGCTCCTCCAATGGAGTCAATATGAGACGTTGTGGTGTGGGCCCACCTCCAGTGCCAGTAGCATGCACGCGTTGGTCTTGTATTTTCTTTTTCAATTTGGACCTAATATCATCAAATCTTTTCCGACAATGATACTTGTCCCTGACACTATTCCCACAGGCATTGACACCAATGACTATTGTGTCCCACATTTCTTTTTTGCTTGCTGCACTTGTCCGCCCTTGAAAAACATATAAAAGATATGAGGTAAATGATTAATAATATAAGCACCAGTTTCCTACACTGCTAGCTGTTCCAAGAGATAGCAAACATGCTGTTTTATGTGTAATATATGAAGCACATGAGCATTCACTACTAAACCTATACATGTAAGCAAGCTTGCATTCATATTGTATGCAGTTGTGGCAAATTGACCGCCTGTGTTTATTTGTCCTTGTAAGGCATGATAAAAAGCTGTGTTTCCACACTAATGAACATAGAAAGATATTGTGTACCCATATTTGCATATGAACAAAACTCAGATGACCTAGGATCACATGTATTTGAATAATAAATGTAAAGGTACACTTACCTACTAAATGTCCATAGAGACTGTCATAGTGCTCCAGAATGCCAGTGACAAGAGCCCTATTTTCCTGGTCATTAAAGCGAGGATTACGTGGCTTCTCCACACGTTTCTTCCGAGCAGGTTTAGGGTCAGAGCTTGGCTGGTACTGACTGGACTCTCCTTCTTCCAATGGAAGAGCCTCCAAAAGCTGGCCACCAGCAAGCACGCCACCACCAGACACCCCATCAGCAACTGCGCCACCAGCAGCACTCCCAGCACCAGCACTCCCACTCCTAGCACCAGCACTCCCACTCCTAGCACCAGCAGTCCCAGCACCAGCACTCCCACTCACAGCAACAGCACTCCCACTCCCAACAACAGCACTCCCACTCCCAACAACAGCACTCCCACTCCCAGCAACACCACTCGCAGCACCAGCACTCCCACTCCCAACAACAGCACTCCCACTCCCAGCAACACCACTCGCAGCACCTGCACTCCCACTCCCAGCAACACCACTCGGTGCACCAGCAACATCACTCCCCTGAACAGAACGTTCACTCCGACGCGTACTCGCACGAGTAGCAGTCCCACTCCCACCAGCATCACTCTTCCCACGCTTTGCGGGCATACTTCCAGCACTCACAAAAAACAGACAAGAAATGTACAGGCAATCACACGAAGCACTTCCACATATAAAACAAGACAAAGATGTAAACAAAACAACAAAGGACAAAGCTCTCCCAATACACAACAAGTCTCTCAGTCAATATGCAAATCTTCAATCGTCCAGCTCTGTGCGTCTCTCTCTCTCTCACTCCCAACAACACAGAGAATGATTAGCAGTACACGTTGCCTTTAAATATGGCGCGCAATCAAATACATGCTTGTTTCGCCTGATTCAGCAAGATTTGTGATTGTGCAACCTAACAGCACCCCGCCACGCACGCTGATACACCTGTGTGTGATCGGCTCATCATCGTGAGAGTGGGCGGATTTGTTTTCGGCTTGATTTTGAATGTATTCGGCACTTACTGCATACGGAGAGGGAAAATCCCAATAACATGACTAATCGATAAGCTTGCCGATTTCACATAATCGTCGCTTACTGCATGAGGCCCTTAGTTCAATGCTAGAGCTGCTGTCCTGAATAGCAGACGTTCTTCGTTCTAATCCTGTTTGTTCTGACACTTGTACTCTCTTCATCACAAAGGTCTTTAAGCTGATTGGTTTTAAGGATATATTTTATTTATTTATAAAAATGTTTTACCAGGAAGTAATACATTGAGAGTTAACTCTCATTTTCAAGTATGTCCTGGGCACAGAGTTATAAAAATACATGGTTACATTAAAAGAACAGGGTTAAACAGTCAAATCACAGACATTTCATGGACAGATAGAGTTGAAAAATTGGGTACAGGGGATAAAGCGCTTGTGATTTTCTGATTGAAATAAAGCAGCTTTAACATCACTTTAACATCACCAAACAGCAGCTAAACGGCAGCAAATGGCTCACACCCTTTGGCTGTCCTTTCGGCTGCGCCAAAGGCTGTTTGTCTTTGGGGCAACACAGATGTACATTGGGGTGGTTGATTTTCAACGCAGCTGGGAACAAAAAGTGCTTGGTGTCCTTTTGGCTCATTAACATTCCAGTGGGTGGGGTTGACGTCCTACAAAGTACAAGCAAATGTTAACCCTTAGCACGCTGGTCCTGTGCAGAGGGGAGCAGCTCTTGGGGAGCCCATCAGGTGTCACGGGAGCTTGTGCAGGGTTATAATATACACCAAAATAACTGGGTTGAATTGAATGTGGCCGTAATATAATAAAGAAAGTTTATTCCTTCAGGGAAGGTGAACACACAATATGGTACAAATAACACACAGGATATATACACTAACTTTGGGAATGGGGAATGAAGTAATCAGGATCTGGATTAGCAATTCATTCAGGCATCAGGTATCAAGTAGAAGTAATCACGAACAACATTGGGCATAGGGCTTGCACTCGTTTATAAGGGATTTAAGCCCTATACCCTAACATTGGGTGTCAGGTATTGGTTAACAATTACCTGCACCCAATTGCCCTTTGCCAGCTAACGTGGGAAGCACTTTGGTACCTGCCCCCAGGTAACTGGCACATGCGCACAACTCCTCACTCTGGGTCTCATTTTCATAGCCCCACGCTAAAGAATTGGCATCTCTAAGTCTGCAAGAAGGGGATCTGGACAGGAAAAATTTGAATTTGAGTGTAATTTACAACACCTATCATAAACACTCATGTTCTGCTCTTCCCCACCCTAGAATACTTAATCAGTATGGGGGAGCCTTTGATCAGGGGACTTGTTGCAGACATATGGTCGCCCCCTGATCATTAACATACTGCAGGGGCTAGTAGTTTTCCCGGGCTTTATGCTAGGCATAAAATACAGTACATTTCTAAGAAATGTGGGAGATAGGGAAAGGGACAGTGAACACTTTAGCTACTGTCAGCAGAAAGGTGGAGGTGCTGGGGCTATTTGCAAATTAGAGAAGGAGTTACCTCTGAAGAGACATAGGTTAAAAGGAGGCCCCTAGTGTAGCACTCCCCACAGTTTAAAGGTGATAATATTAATAAATAACTTTTATTAGTAAATATTTAAAATAATAGTGGATTATACAACATATAAAGTCTCAGACAGTCTCTTTCGGATGCATATATAAGTAATATGCTCATCCGTGGTAGGTATTTCTATTGGAGATTATGTGCATTCTCCTTTGGACCCACTACTGTAAGGTAAGAGTAAGATCCTTAAACTTACATAAAGCGTACAGGAACCCCCTATATGGGAGAGCAGAAATGATTAGATGATAATGTTATCCATTTCTGCTTATCCTAATATTGTAATGTTAGTGTTCGCCACTGGATAGAGAATGTGTGAGTATATAAAACAAGAGTCTAAAAGGCCTATTGTTAAGTTGATGTGGCTTAGATATTAGCCACATTAACAAAAGGATGAATTATTAGTGACCCCTGGTGGAGCAAACTATATATAGATATGCTCTTATAACCTACAATGTCAGAAATTGACTTGATGTTGTTTCAACAAAATGTACTTTAGGGTAATATTCATGGTTGAAATGTTGGCCTTTGTAAATGCCAGCATATAAATAACATTTCTAAAGGCAATAAATTAATAGCAACCTTTATTCATATAGATCAGTGGTTCCCAACATTTTTCGGTTCATGGCTCCCCAAGGCGATCAGGATTTTTCCGTGGTGCCCAAAGTAAAAACAAAGTTGTATATACATACCTAAGGGCTGGGACCCGCTGCTCCCGGCGGTGCGGGTGGCCGCGCGAGCGTTCCCCACCAGCAGGGGAATCCTTCTGAGCAGGTCCCAGTCCCCCCTTGCTGCACGGCTCACTACGCACTGTGACGCTTCAGCCGCCAGGGGATGCAAGAAAATTGTGATCCCGAGCGGTGACGCGTCACGTGCTGCGCTGAAGAGCCAATCAGCGGTGGGGGCGGGAGCGGGAGCTGTCAGACAGCTTCCTACACAAGGTAATGTGTGTGTATGTGTGCGCGTGCGCGCGTGCATGTGTGAGGAGGACATTTGTGGGGGAAAAGGGAGGGAGCTGCTTACCTTCCAGCAGCCCACAGCAGCTTCCTCCTGTCCTGCAGCCCGGCAGCCCTAGCCCGTGGAGGGAGAGGGGGGGAGTAGCGGGTCCCTCCACTCAAACCACGCCCCCCTCCCACTCCCACCCCACTTCCGCCCCCCTCCCGCTCCGGCTCCCGCTCCCTACAGACCGCATATCGCGGTCTGTGTCTATCAGCGTGCCGCCTGTCTACAGTACGGGCGTGCTGACTGAGGGAGCAGGGCCTTAGCCTAACAGTTGAAGTGCGTAGTTGGTGTCTCTCAGACACACACTCTCTCACTCTCTCAGACACACACTCTCTCACTCTCTCAGACACACACTCTCTCTCTCAGGCACACACTCTCTCAGACACACTCTCTATCAGACACACTCTCTCTCAGACACAGTCTTTCTCAGACACAGTCTCTCTCAGTTACACTCTCTCTCAGACACACTCTCTCACTCTCTCAGACACACTCTCTCTGACACACTCTCTCTAAGACACACTCTCTCAGACACACTCTCTCTCAGACACACTCTCTCTCAGATACACTCTCTCTCAGACTCACTCTCACTCTCTCAGACACACTCTCTCAGACACACTCTCTCACTCTCTCAGACACACTCTCTCACTCTCTCAGACTTTCTCTCTCACTCTAAAAGACTCTCTCACTCTCTCAGACTCTCTCTCTCACTCTCTCAGACTCTCTCTCACTCTCTCAGACTCTCTCACTCTCACTCTCTCAGACTCTCTCTCACTCTCTCAGAATCTTTCTCAGACACACTCTCTCAGACACACTCTCTCAGACACACTCTCAGACACACACACTCTCTCTCACTCTCTCAGACACTTTCTCTCTCACTCTCTCAGACACTCTCTCTCTCAATCTCCCAGACACACTCTCTCTCACTCTCTCAGACACACACTCTTTCACTCTCTCAGACACAGTCTCTCGGACACACTCTCTCAGACTCTCTCACTCTCTCAGGCACACTCTCTCACTCACTCTCTCAGACATACTCTCTCTCAGACCTCACTCTCTCTCTTTCAGACACACACTCTCTCTCACTCTCTTAGACACACACTCTCTCTCACTCACTCTCTCAGACACACTCTCTCTCAGACCTAACTCTCTCAGACACACTCTCTCAGACACACACTCTCACTCACTCTTTCAGACACACTCTCTCTCTCAGACACACTCTCTCTCTCAGACACACTCTCTCTCTCAGACACACTCTCTCTCTCACGCTCACTCTCTCACTCACTTTCAGACACACACTCTCTCTCACTCTCTCAGACACACACACTCTCTCAGACACACTCTCTCACTCTCTCAGACACACTCTCTCTCACTCTCTCAGACTCTCTCTCTCAGACACACACACTCTCTTACTCTCTCAGACACACACTTTCTCAGAGACACACACACGCACACACACGCACAGCCACTGACACACACACACACACACACACACACACACACACACACACACACACACACACACACACACACACACACACACACACACACACACACACACACACACACACACACACACACACACAGTCACTGATACACACACACACACACACACACAGTCACTGATACACACACACTGATAAACACACACACTGATACACACACACACACAATGATACACACACACACTGATACACACACACACACACACACACACACACACACACACACACACACACACACACACACACACACACACACACACACACACACACACACACACACACACTGATACACACACACACATACACACACTGATACACACACACACACTCACACTGATACACACACACTGATACACACAGTGAGAGCAGAGGCAGCGACGAATGTGAGTGACTGGGGTGGGGGGGGAGGGAGGAAAGGCAGGCGACCCGTGCAGGTGGCTCCCTGCCTCCCCCTGCACCCGCCGTCAGGGCAGGCAAATGTACATCTCCCCCCCAGCACCCCCGCCACCTTCTCCTATCACCCGGGGCAGAAGAGGACGGGACACCGCGCAGCCACCAGCAGACAGAGGAGCCAGGAGCGGGAAGGCAGACACACACACTCACCGTGTGCTCTGCACAAAGTGGAAGCCCCGCCCCCGGTTTCCTCTGACCTGCTGCGAACAATCCCCTGTGGCCCGGTCGGCATTAAGGAGTGATGGTGGGGAGGGATAATTGGAGGGATGGTAGGGAGGGATAATCAGAGGGATCGTGGGGAGGGATATCGCGGCGCCCCTCTTGGCACACCATAGCGCACCAGGGCTCCGCGGCGCACAGATTGGGTACCACTGATATAGATGATACTTTTTTTTTTATATTGTTCTCATGGTTAGGCATGCTATTATAATGGTATGCCTTATAATCAATATGTGGGTTTGTTCAGACCACAGATAGCCATGGAAGGTTCATTTAGCATCTATTCATGGTTTAAATGCCAACGTTAGTGTGGTATCTTACTGCTGTGTTTCCGCATAAAAATCCTTCTGAGAGTTTTTCTCCATTCACTTAGTAGTGTGAGGAGGAGAGGATATATGCGGAGCACAGCCGAGTCCACATCTTACTTTGGTATTCTTTCTCCGTGTTGCAAGGGTTCATGCTTGGCCAGGAACACTCAGTAGCCAGGACGCCCTTTTCAGAGAGACTTTTCCCCACTCGCTATGTTGCGGGGGGAATACACGGAGCACCAAACAGTTGGCAAAGACCTGATGTATACATCGGTAGGAAGTAACTTCCGGGGTCACGTGATGTGACGTAGCGTGGCTGCGTAGTGCACCGACGGCCGTTTCGCGTCTTGATGATGCTTTTTCAAGGTGGGTACGCCCCTCGAGGCGGGAGGGGATTAAATACCCTAGGAATGCTAGTGGCAATGTTCTAATGACCATATTCATACAAGGTGCTGTGATTAAATGCGGGTCCGCAGTGTGTTAGATATAGCCCTTGTCACTATGGAGCTGGTATTTTAGCTGTAATATTGATGCAGCAAACTAAATATTATTAAGAGCTAATAAGTCATTTGATTTGTTGGTGCATTAGCTGATAGTTATGCACTTACTGTAGCTGCTGAGGCCAAATTGCAAGGTATGCTTGAATGGACATGATGTTAATAGACATATAATGTGATCACTATAGTGTAAATGCGCAAAGCTAACATTTTGTCAAAACACTGACATAACATTATTCAGAATCGCTACTGAGTTAGTGTTGAAATTGGTATTCACTTGGTGCAGATGAGCCCTATAGCTACTGATAATCCTTCATGAAATGATCCCTAATCAGCATATGTATATATATGTATGTACAAAAGGGTATGATTATCCTTTATTGTGACAACTATAGAACTATATTGTTCTATGTTAGTGGTAGTTAAGATCAACAGTGATGTTTATGGTACATATTAGAAATATATATTTATGCATATCTGTTTGTGTATTTAGGGTCTACACGACAAGAGAGGCAGACACCAAAGGAGAGCCCTCCCACGCCAGACCACACCAGCATCCACATACAAGTTAGGTAGATCATACATGTTTTGTGGGTAAATTGGCACATTCTACGGGAGGACAATGACAATGACTTATGCCAGGTCCAACAAGTAAAACCATTGATAATCAGTCGAAGAGCAGCCAACTTAAAAGATCTCTTAGTACATTGCCACTACACACGAGAGGAACGGTCAACATGGCTAGATAGAAGACAAAATGGGAATTTCAGATGCCAAGGATGCTTGGCATTCCAGTACATGCAAGTTACGAACAAATTTGGCACAAATACACAAACAGATATGCATAAATATATATTTCTAATATGTACCATAAACATCACTGTTGATCTTAACTACCACTAACATAGAACAATATAGTTCTATAGTTGTCACAATAAAGGATAATCATACCCTTTTGTACATACATACAGTATATATACATATGCTGATTAGGGATCATTTCATGAAGGATTATCAGTAGCTATAGGGCTCATCTGCACCAAGTGAATACCAATTTCAACACTAACTCAGTAGCGATTCTGAATAATGTTATGTCAGTGTTTTGACAAAATGTTAGCTTTTTGCATTTACACTATAGTGATCACATTATATGTCTATTAACATCATGTCCATTCAAGCATAACTTGCAATTTGGCCTCAGCAGCTAAGTGCATAACTATCAGCTAATGCACCAACAAATCAAATGACTTATGAGCTCTTAATAATATTCAGTTTGCTGCATCAATATTACAGCTAAAATACCAGCTCCATAGTGACAAGGGCTATATCTAACACACTGCGGAACCGCAATTAATCACAGCACCTTGTATGAATATGGTCATTAGAGCTTTGCCACTAGCAATGCTAGGGTATTTAATCCCCTCCCATCTTGAGAGGCGTTGCCATCTTGAAAAAGCGTCATCAAGACGCGAAACGGCCGTCGGTGCACTACGCAGCCACGCTACGTCACATCACGTGACCCCGGAAGTTACTTCCTACCTATGTGTACATCAGGTCTTTGTCAACTGTTTGGTGCTCCGTGTATTCCCCCCGCAACATAGCGAGTGGGGAAAAGTCTCTCTGAAAAGGGCGTTGTAACAGGGGACTTACCCTATTCAGAAAACTTGTCTCTAATCCAGCAATGTGCTGGTTAATTGACCAGCACCTGGCTGATTAGAGGTGTTAGAAAAAGCCTGCCTCTGAGACATGAAGTGAGGCTCCTTAGCACACCTGTGAGCTGAACAAGGAGACAGACGTCTTGAGCCTGCCAGAAGAGACTGCACGCTGTCAGCAAGACACAGGGGAAAGTACTTCTAAACCTGGAGAACAAAGAAGCCTTCCCCTACAAGAGACAGATAAGACTTTCCTTTCTAAGACTTTTTGTATATCTGCACATATCAAGATATATGTTTGGGGCTGGGAGACATGCTAATCTAAAGGGAATTGTGGACTGCATAGGTTTAACTAGAAATACTCCCAAGTGGAACAGAAGCTTTATTTGACCCTTTTTTTGCATACGTTTGGATGTTTTCTTGTGTTAAAGAAACAGGCGCAATAAAAGCCGTATTTAATTGCACCTTAAAACAGTCTCCATTGCATACCTTTGCACATGTCTTCCTAAATATGGTGTCAGAATTGGGACTGAAGTGGCCCTTGAAGTTAAAAGGGGCCCCGGAGTTTGCCTGTGAATTTTTTTTGTGGTTTTTGCCTACAAACAGCCTGAGCAACATAAACAAAGGATCTCATGCAGCAGAGACCAGAATTAAAGGGATACACATCCAGGCAGGAAATCTACACTGCACTTTAGAAAGCCACAAAACCACAGATGGACTCTTTTCCCCAATCCCAAGAGGAGAGAGAGAGACTGCTGAAGCAGGTAAACCTTACTTGCCTATCACAATAAAGTGTAATATGGTCGTTGAAATAGGGGGTTTGCCTTCCAGTCGTAGTCAGGGTTCAAGAAGTAAGTTAGCCCTTAAAAGGGATAGGCGTTTGTTGTTTTCAAATGTTTCGCTGAAGCAGTGAATACAGATGGTGACCCACGAGCGGTACTGATTCTGCAAGTAAAGGCTGCCACACCGCATAGGACTACCAGCTGTGAATGAAGTATATGCAGAAAAGTGTGAAAATTGATGCAAGACTGTGCTGAAGCAGGGGAATTTTCAGCAAACAAGTGCTGAGGGTAAAATTGCCCTACCGGGGAAAAAGGAATTGCTGAACTGTGTAAAAGGTATCCCAAAGCCAATTGCTGAGTGTTGAGTTGCCCTGCCGGGAGTGAAAGAAATATTCCACTGCAAAGAATATATTTTTTTTTTCTGCAAGTAAAGTCTATCTATGTATCTTGGGAGAAAAACAGGCACCCAAAGTGTGAAGAGTGAATGCCATTATACCCAAAGATGAGACTGAAAATTACTGAACTCAAGCAGAAAACCAAATGCCTTTGCTGAAGCCAGAAAATGGGCAGCTAGCAAGCATTGTATTTAAAGAAATAGAAGCCTGGGAATGTAAAATGGCCACCCAGCTGAAGTCAAATACAGATTCTGCAAAAATAGGGAAGAAAATTTGTTCCTGGTGTAAAGAACCCCACCACACGGAGTAGTGTCCCTTCAGGCCTTATTCAGACGATGAGAGTGAATGCATGCACAGTAATATTGTAAAACTTACCCAGGGGAAGAAAAAGTCTACAGACAGACCTGTGAGTGCTACGACCTCTACAAGCAAAATATGCCCACCTGTAGGACTACAACCATTTGGGGTTCTAGCAAATACAGTGGCAACAGCTGCAATAGCGCCTCCTGAGGTCAGGAAGAAAAATACACCTTATAGCCCCAAAATGGAGGACAAGATGCAGCGTTCCTGTAATGAACCCTACCTCACGGAAGAGTGTCCCTTCCAGTCCGATAAGGAGGAAGACCTCTCTTATGGGGAACCCAAACCGAGTCACACCCACAAAACACCCCAAGAATGGTGGGGTGCCTGAACTTGGTACAAACCGAAAAGACCGCTCCCTATGATGACGAATGTGATCGGCAGGAGAAAGAGTGGGAGCAGTGGATCACCGAATATTTCCGTCAGCTATTACAGTTGCAAGAAAAGCAGGGTGCATCCAGTGACGCTGCTAAAATTTCAAATGAAGATGGAGACCCCAGTTTCCCTGAGGGGATGGTGTCATCCAAAACAAAAAGGCAAAAAAAGAAAAAGAAAAGCGGTTCTTCACTTACCGTGGAACGAACAGACAAATCTTCAGATCTTGCGGAGGAAAAGGGGGTCCGAAATGCCCTGCAGCCTAGAGAAAATGGAGAAGTCATCCCGCGGATGACCGAATATCCAGAGGGCCCAAGGCAGAAGTTGTGTACCCCAAAGAAGTGTCTGTCCGTTGCTAATAGTGAGAAAACCTCAACCAACCATCCCAGGGAAGCGGAGCCGGAACCGGTGAGTGACGATCCCTTGACCAGCCCTGGGGATGCCCTGAAGGTTGCCAGGTTGTGATCTGCTCCGGGAACAATTGAAACTGAAGAAAGATGATTACGCAGAGCTACTGAAAAATAACGTGAAGCTACAGAAAGATGTGCTCACAATGTACTCTTTGGCCAGGACAGAATTGGACGATCTCAAGACTGAGCTAGATACTGCAAATGCTACTATTACCGCCATGGATGAAAAGCGGAGCCAATCTGATAAAATGATGGCTAAGCTGAAGCGGAAGTATGAGGAGGCACTGAAGGAGATGACAATCTTTCAGCAAGAGGTTCACACTCAGCGTAGAGCTGAATGCCTCACAACAGGAGGTCAACAGTGTCCGGACAGAGGTGGACGTATCTCAGAAGGAGGTTCATACACTCCGCAGAGAACTGGATTCCTCACATCATGAGATCAACAGCTGCCGCACAGAACTGGAAGTCTCCAGAAAGGAACTTCACAGTCTCACTGAGGTGCTGGACATTTCAAAGAAAACTATCCTCCATCTTAACTTAGATCTCAAAGTCTCTCAGAAGGAGCTTCAGAACCTAAACCTGGAGATGGAAGTCTCACGCCAGGAGACAGCCCACCTCCAAGCAGATGTGAAAAATGGAAGGTGGATTGCAAGGAGGCCCTGAATAGTACAGAGACTGAAAAAGGAGAAAATTTAAGATTAAAAAAAGAAAATTCGGAGTTGACAAACCACGTCAATGAAAAAGAATGAAAAGCTGCACAAGCTTGAAAAAATAAAGAAATGGTTGAAAGATGAAAAATTTGAAGCAGAGCACCGACTGCAGAACCAACTGCAAGGTCTGCGTACACACCTCCAGAATGTCGAGGAGAAGCAGCGAACTCTGCAGGAAGAAAATCTGCAGGCTGTTAAGGAAATACAAGTGCTGCAGGAACGTCTGATTACCCAGTGCATCCTCACAAAGCAGCAGGATAAACTGAAGGCTACCCTGACCATCACCAAAGCATCGCTAGCGGCTAAGTTTAGAGGCCATGTGACTCGGTACAAGAGGGAGCGCAAAAAGGTCCAGAAACTGAGACGAGTATCTGTGGCCCAAGCGAAGAAGTTCACAGTGCTCCACAAAATAAAGAATGATAGGTGGAAGCAAGCTCAGAGAAAGCACAAGGAAGAAATAAATACCCTGAAAGGAGAATGGCAGGAAACACTCAAGAAACAGAGTGAGACTCTGCAGCCCAGTAACTTACAGATTCCTCCAATACGGAAAAAGGTATTGGCTCTGTCCAAGCATTGGTATCCCACAGTAACTATGGTCCATGAGGACATGGGTAAAGTGAGAGCTGGGGACACCACTCACCTTCAAAACAAGATTACGAAGTTTGAGCCACCTAAGAAAGCACTAGCCAAACCTGCAACCGCCCAACAGGCAACAAACAGAGGTAGGAGTGCAGAATCAAAGCCAGAAGAATCCTTAGCTGAGGAAGCTGAAAAGATAGGACATTCTCTGGAAATGGAGCTGGAATCGCAACTCAATCCCAAAGAAGCTGAACTAACGACTACATTGAATGGGAAAAGTGCAGGAAGACAGCTTCAAGAACTGAGGGCTCAAGTGGCTGTTCTTGGGCGCTCTTGTGATACCAGGAAATGGACATTTGGTGCTAAAGTGGAGCACATGGGAAGGATGGAGAGAAAGAGAGAGCGATTTGCATTGGCGCTCTGCGACTGTCGCCATACAGTCTACCTACAAAAAGAGGAGTACCCGACACAGGGGAAAGCTCAGGACCATGTGGTCAGTAAAACCCATAGTGCAGTATGTAAAGTTTTAATGCTAAAAAACACAGTTAAAAACACTTACAAAACGTAAGTAGATAATAGGCACATCTAGGATGGTTCATCCATAATTTCAGCAAGCTGGGACAGCCTCAGTGTCCGTCTATTGCGTGGAGAGAGCCTCAGTCCCAGACATCCTTCTCCAAGGTTCGGCGTTGCTCCACTCCTGCTTCCGCGTCACGTGCACTCGTGACGTCACCGCGTTCGTGTTCTCGCGTCATCTCTTTGGGGGTTGGGCTTAGGGCTGGTACACTGTCTCCGGCAGTCTGACAGATCAGACTCAGGATCCTCAGGACCTCCGGCTATGCTTCACAATTCAGCAGCCTTGGTAGATATAGCCCTATGCGTTTCGAGAAACACTTTCTCTTCGTCAGGGGCTCTGAATCCACAAGGCTGCTGATCTATCTATTTATTGATAATTCTGACAGCCATCAACCAATAGGTACAATTTCCCATTAATCTTCAATAGCTGTTGTATACAACTGAAGTGTACTGAATCTAAATGACCAGATGGCACTATAATATAACTTAAAAATAAATGTAAAGAGTATTAAACCCCATCTTTCCACAAAGACAATTGACATAAGATAAATAGGTATGTTTCATGATATAAAATTAATAATCAAATCATATTAATCTGACGAAGAGAAAGTGTTTCTCGAAACGCGTAGGGCTGTATCTACCAAGGCTGCTGAATTGTGAAGCATAGCCGGAGGATCCTGAGTCTGATCTGTCAGACTGCCGGAGACAGTGTACCAGTCCTAAGCCCAACCCCCAAAGTGACGACGCGAGAACACGAACGCGGTGATGTCACGAGCGCACGTGACGCGGAAGCAGGAGTGGAGCAACGCCGAACCTAGGAGGAGGGTGTCTGGGACTGAGGCTCTCTACACGCAAGAGACGGACACTGAGGCTATCCCAGCTTGCTGAAGTTATGGATGAATCATCTTAGATGTGCCTATTATCTACTTACGTTTTGTAAGTGTTTTTAACTGTGTTTTTAGCATTAAAACTTTACATACTGCACTATGGGGTTTGCACCCTTTTTTTCTTCTTTTTTTCTGTAGTTTCCTTTGGACCCGAGGGTTGGATTCATCCTGGAGGAGCTGTATTGCCCATTTTGTGAATTGGACTGGACACTAACTGTTTTACATGGTATATTTTTCTATGTGTTTTAATTTGGTGACAGTATATTATTACTGTTATTGAGGGCAAGAGCGCTAGCTGATTCAATTAACCTAAAGTGATTAAGCTGATTACAACAGAATAGAATTTTGGGACATCAGCTCACTTTATCAGCCATTGTATTGTTCTATTTTATTTGTCCACGTGGTCAGTAGAAAGACTGTACTTGGGAAAAGTTCTCCTTGAGCGACTGAGGACTGCTGATCTCAAGCACCTTCTGGAGGAGACACTACTAAACTGGAGGAAGGGCTCCTATCCCAGCAGGACTGAGGGTTCACCTCCATCCACACTCATTCAAGTCACAGAGATATCTCAAATGAGAGTGGAAGGATGGGATTTGGCGGTGGCAAGCCCGAGCTTCCCACAAACAGGGGAAGTATGTAACAGGGGACTTACCCTGTTCAGAAAACTTGCCTCTAATCCAGCAGTGTGCTGGTTGTCACGGTAATTTATGACAAGATATAATTTATACCAAATACCTGGGTTGAACTGAACATAACTAGATATGATAAAATATAATTTATTCCTTGCCACTGCCCCTGATACCTCCAGCCCATAGCCAGGCAACAACAGTGGGGCTCTAAACCGAGAGACCCCCTGAGGCTCTGCCAGGGTAATGGGGGAATCTAGCTGGCTCACTTGCTGCCTTCCCTCCCCGGTTCCCACTGGCCCACCCAACCCTCTCCCAGGCAATCCTACTCTAGAGCTGGTGCTAACGGGGCTAGCCCCTCTCCCTGAAGCTGTGCCCCCATTACCGGAGGTGAGCTCAGGGTTGCTGGTGCGGATGCACCCATCTTAGCTTTTGGCCGGTAGGTAACCCTGGGGTGGTCTAACTGTGTCACAACCCCTGATACCTCCAGCCCATAGCAAGGCTGCAACAGTGGGGCTCTTAACTGAGAGTCCCCTTGATGCTCCGCCAGGGTAATGGGGAAGCCTAGGTGCCCTACAAGCTGCCCTTCCTTCCCCTCCCCTGGTGCCCCTATCTCCTGCCACCCACCAGTCACCCCTACAAGGGAACAACAGGGTACAGTCAAGGGAAAAAATAAGTCAGGGTCAGTCTGCAACTTGGTCTGGCTTACCTCGCTGGTCCCCGCAGAGACCGCCGCCTTCGTTGGTCCCGATTGCAGGGGGACTGGAGTGGCCGCCACCGGCATCATCTGGGCCAGGCAGCAACGGGCCGCTGCCACAACAGCGCCCGGCTTTGATACAGGTAAAACGGTGCAGGACAAGGGTCCCAGGTCCTTGTGGAGTAACACGGCTCCATTCAAACCATGTAAAATAACCCCCTCCCGCAATCCCTGTCCCTCCCCCCACTCAGAAAGGGCTCTGGCACGTTGCCGGAATCACGGTTCTTCCGCCGCCGTCGCCGCCACGGGCGAGCCCCGGGTAGCTGCCGCAACAGTGCCCAGCTCTGGTACAGGGTTGCTGGCATGGATTGTGGGTCTCCGGTCATCGCTGGGGATCACAGACTCCGCCAAACAATGTGAAACACCCACCTCCCGCACACCCCAACCCTCCCCCAAATAAAATTGCCACCGGCGGTTCGCCGCCGGGATCCGAGGGATGTCCACCGCTCTCTGCCGCTGTTGCCGATGCAGCCATGCCAGGTTCTCCAGGGGATGTCCCGTGAAGGGTTGTCGCCCCGGCTGGGCGGGAGCCATCAGAGGATGCCGCTAACTGGGTCATCTTTTCCGCAGCTCGTGAGTGCTGGCACTGAGGGGCTTCTTTGCCCGACCGCGCACGGTCCGGGCACCGGGCATTATTGTGGCCCGTTTGTTGGCAGTGCCGCGGCGCCTGCCGGAGCTTCTCCGCCGCCGGCGGACTACCCCCCGCAAGGGGCTGCTGAGTCCAGAGCGGAGGAGCTTGATCACCAGGCTCATTCCGGAGCTTCTCCGCCGCCGGTGGAATATCCCCCGCAAAGGGCTGCTGAGTCCAGAGCGGAGTCGCTTGAGCGCCGGGCTCGTGCCGGAGCTTCCCTGCCGCCGGTGGACTACCCGCCGCAAGGGGCTGCTGAGTCCAGAGCGGAGTTGCTCGAGCGCTGGTTTCTGGGAGGGGGTAAGCGGGTCGGTGCAGCACCAATGCCGTTAACTGGGTCAACTTCGCCGGGAACCACGTCTTGCCCAACGCACACACCAGTGCTAGCTCTTTCATGGAAAATGGACGGGCCGCCGCAACGGCCGTTACCTCTCCTGGTGCAAGACTTCCGTGGTCTCCGAGACCACCCGTTCCCTCCCCAAGTCTCTGCCATCCCGGAGCTGGGTCCATTCCCTGCTCTCCGGGCGGTTTCATGGTTACCACGGCTGCAGCGGTGGTTCTTTGCTCAGCCGGCCGGGTTTCATGCTCACTGATCGCTGCCTCTCTCTCAGCCTTGCCAGCTGCAAGTCCCCGCGCTGACTTGATGCACTCCTCCGGCCTCAGTGCCCGGCTCCAGTCACACGGATGGCTGGCACCTTGGTTCTGGAGGCAATGCTTCTCACAAGTAGGGGAACAGTGAGGAGGTGCCATATCTTGTGTTATATGTTGTACACTAGTTGTCCAATATCTTTAGCCTTATGAACTCGCAATTCACCTCGAGTTCCCACTGTATTACCGAGTCCCGCAGTACATGGTAATACAGGTTCAGTTCAATCCCGCCGCTGCCACCAGTTAATTACAGCTTGTCACGGTAACTTATGACAAGATATAATTTACACCAAATACCTGGGTTGAACTGAACACGACTAGATATAATAAAATATAATTTATTCCTTGAAAAAGGTGAACACATGAGATATACAAATAAAGACAAAATATAGACACTTACTTAAGATGGTTTTGGTGAAGTAATGGTGCTCAAAGTGCTATGTATATGTAGAAAGGAAGGGAGCACATTCTGGGTATTGATGCATTCAGTTAGTGTATATACAGAGCCCAAAAATGAAGGGGGCACTAAGGTACCCTGAAGGCTGGGGTAGGTTGTCCAGCGACACCCTCCCCTACCTCATTGGGTTGGCCCTAGATAGGTACTCACAGTATTCACTTTAAAGCCTCCAGAGTCTCCCTTCCAACGTGTGCTGCTGATGAGGTGTGCAGTCCAACAGTAGAGAATGTGCAGCGCACAGCGATCCAGGCAAGAGATTTTTGCCAGACCTGCCTCTTGCCTGGATCGCTGTGCGCTGCACATTCTCTACTGTTGGACTTACTTAAGATGGAATGATGAAATAGTCAGCAATCTTGACTAGCAGTTCATACAGCAATCTTGAAAATAAAAAAAGACTATAGGCATAGGCTGAGCCTGGTTTAAATACAATTTTCAATCCTATACCTTAACCTTAAGGCGCCTAACTGGGTAGCAGACCCCTTTGAAGTATAATCTTTAAGTGTGAAGTATGACACTTACACACCAATCAGTCCCTTTGTTCTTGGCCCTAGTGTAAACAATCAGGGCAGTTAACCTATGATCAGAGGGCTTATGCTAAACCATCTGGCTGCCCCCTTGACCTATTTGCATAGCAGATGGGCTCTGCATTTTCCTATCTGACCCAAAATACCATTCCAAGTTTAATATCTTCACATATTAATAGGTTCCGTTCTGTTGGGCCCAGTGGGTCGAAACCAGGCAGTTTTTTATGCCGACAGTGACTCTACATATTGGCCAAGTTTCAGCTCTCTGCGACCCCCAGAGACGGAGATACATAAATGCACTTTAAAACACTTTTTCAAATACAGGATTCGTCCCTTTAAAAATGAATCTCTGCTTTTCACTTTTTCCCCATTGAAAACAACGGGCCCCGCCGCCATAGGCTTGAATGGCAGGGTTCCGCCGTTGCAGTCAATGGGGTTCCCCGCCCAATGCATGGGCGCACGCCTCCATTGGATTCAATGGGACCTCCGCTCCGCCATCAAAGATAATGGCGCGACCCTCCTTCTCCCCTCGACCCTTTACGGGGGTCCCTCATCCCTGGACCCGGTGGGGGTCATGTGTGGGGGTTCCTAGGGGCTAGGGGCAACAAGAATGTTATTCCCAGGTGCCCTAGAACCTAAGATTCCCATGCCAATTGTCATTGAACTTGACCCAAGTGATAAAAGCTCTTTTCAATGATATTGTATCCGCTTCTGCGGTTTTGCAGTTTGGATGGCTGCCAACCTGTTCCTGGAGGCCGATGTCGAGGAATCCCCATTGAAGTCAATGGCCCCATTGACTTACAATGGGAACTGCCGCTCCTCCTCTCGGACGATACCTGCTGATCGTTGCTGGAAACAGGTCCAAAACCGCTACGTCTGCCATTGGAAAGCATGGAGCCCCAATGGCGACCTATGGGACTCTGCAAAATGGTGCCTGAAAAGGCAGGAACATTAAACAAAGAGCTATAACCACTAAGTTAATCTTAACCCTTCCCCTCCTGCATCAATCCCAGTGTATGTGTTGGTGCAAATACTGGAACAGAAACAATACCTTTTCACAGGGGAATATAAATTAGAATGCTGAAGCAAGGTAAAAACACATTACTGGACCACAGTCCAGTTAACTCCTTGCTTCCCAGGTGAGAGTAGGGGGTGGCCAAATGGGGTGTAACCCCTTTAACCCCAGGCCAAATCCCCTCTCCCATGACACTGGTTAATTGACCAGCACCTGGCTGATTAGAGGTGTTAGAAAAAGCCTGCCTCTGAGACAAGAAGTGAGACTCCTTAGCACAACTGTGAGCTGAACAAGGAGACAGACGTCTTGACCCTGCCAGAAGAGACTGCACGCTGTCAGCAAGACACAGGGGAAAGTACTTCTAAACCTGGAGAACAAAGAAGCCTTCCCCTACAAGAGACAGATACGACTTTCCTTTCTAAGACTTTTCGTATATCTGCACATATCAAGATATATGTTTGGGGCTGGGAGACATGCTAATCTAAAGGGAGTTGTGGACTGCATAGGTTTAACTAGAAATACTCCCAAGTGGAACAGAAGCTTTGTTTGGCCCCTTTCTTGCATACATTTGGATGTTTTCTTGTGTTAAAGAAACAGGCGCAATAAAAGCCGTATTTAATTTTACCTTTAAACAGTCTCCATTGCATACCTCTGCACATGTCCTCCTACAGGTGTCCTGGCTACTGAGGGTTGCTGGCTAAGCATGAACCCTTGCAACACGGAGATGAGTAAGTAAGATGTGGACTTGGCTGTGCTCCGCATATATCCTCTCCTCCTCACACTACTAAGTGAATGGAGCAAAACTCTCAGAAGGATTTTTATGCGGAAACACAGCAGTAAGATACCACACTAACGTTGGCATTTAAACCACAAATAGATGGTAAATGAACCTTCCATGGCTATCTGTGGTCTGAACAAACCCACATATTGATTATAAGGCATACCATTATAATAGCATGCCTAACCATGAGAACAATATAAAAAAAGTGTCATCTATATGAATAAAGGTTGCTATTAATGTATTGCCTTTAGAAATGTTATTTATATGCTGGCATTTACAATGGCCAACATTTCAACCAAGAATATTACCCTAAAGTACATTTTGTTGGAACAACATCAAGTCACTTTCTGACATTGTAGGTTATAAGAGCATATCTATATATAGTTTGCTCCACCAGGGGTCAGTAATAATACATCCTTTTGTTAATGTGGCTAATATCTAAGCCACATCAACTTAACAATAGGCCTTTTAGTCTCTTGTTTTATATACTCACACATTCTCTATCCAGTGGCGAACACTAACATTACAATATTAGGATAAGCAGAAATGGATAACATTATCATCTAATCATTTCTGCTCTCCCATATAGGGGGTTCCTGTACGCTTTATGTAAGTTTAAGGATCTTACTCTTACCTTACAGTAGTGGGTCCAAAGGAGAATGCACATAATCTCCAATAGAAATACCTACCACGGATTAGCATATTACTTATACTGCTGCGGCCAAGTTTATTCGAGCATTTGCCTGTTCTTGGCCGCAGCAGTAGCCTGGCGTGCCCGAGAGTGACGGGCGCGCGCCGAAGCAGCGGAAGAGCGCCCTCCGATCGGGGCGCTCTCCCTACCGCTGCCGGGTCCGCCGGGTCCCCCGGAACCCCCTGCCGCTGTCCCGCGATCGCGGGACACCAGGGCTCCCTCGGGGAGCCCCTGGACGCGCGTGCAGGGGGCGCACGCTCCCGAAGACACGTGACCGCGCGTCTATGACGCGCGGCACGCCGAGGGGCGGCCACTTGCAAGCCGGGAAATCTCCCGGCTTGCGGTACCGGCCACACTTTAATAAAGTGTGTCGGTAGTGTATATGCATCCGAAAGAGACTGTCTGAGACTTTATATGTTGTATAGTCCACTATTATTTTAAATATTTACTAATAAAAGTTATTTATTAATATTATCACCTTTACACTGTGGGGAGTGCTACACTAGGGCCTCCTTTTAACCTATGTCTCTTCATAGGTAACTCCTTCTCTACAGTACATTTCTACAAATACATATCTATTAAAATAATCTGTTAGGCTGGGCCGAGCGGGCTACAAATTGACAGACCCTCATGCCGGAGAGGATTCTACATGTTGGCCAATTTTCAGCTCGCTGGGACCCACCGAACCGAAGTTACAGAAATACACTTTAAACAGACATGGATTAGAAATTGCATTTCTCTGCCATTGAAGTCAATGGCAGAATCACATTTTAAACATTTACCCGTACTCCGTTCTGTTGATCGGAGAGGGCTGGAATTTGCCATGCAATCATGCCGGAGCAGTGACTACATGGTGGCCAAATCCCAGCCCTCTGGTCCTCACAGAACCGGAGATCTGGGTTTACACTTTTCACACTTTTGGACTTTGTGTTAAAACGCCACGCGGCTTTTCTCCGCCATTGTGGTCAATGGTGGGACCCTCATGGCCGGCACGACCCTTGCTCGCCTTCGTTGACCATCGGACCCGGTTGGGGTCGAGTAAGAGGGTCCCCCTGAGCTAGGGGCAAAAAGAATTAACCCTCAAGCTGCCCTAGGACCGGAGATACAATTTTTAATATGAATGAACTTGGCCGTGACCAAGTTCCCACGCCAATTGAGTGATCAAACGCTCTTTATTGAAAATGTATCTGCTTTCGAGGTCTGCGGTATGGCTGGCTGCCAGCTCGTCTCCGGAGGTCGGACTGGAGGAATCCCCATTGAAGTACATTACTCCATTCACTTTCAATGGGGAAGCTCCGCTCCTCCTCTCCTCCTCTCTGGCGCCACCTGCAGGTCTTTTCAGATATTAGGCCAAAATCACGGAAATCTCCATTGACTTGCATGGAGCTTCAATGGCGGCCTATGGGATGGGCTGCAAATGGGGATAGAAAAGGTGGGAAGGGGAACAAAGGGCAATAAACATATTAATGCAATTCACCCTTTCCCTCTCGACCTGATCCCAGTGTATGTGTTGGGTGCACACACTGTAAAGGGAAAAATACATACAACCAGGGGAGACACAGTTTGCAATGAGGCAGGGGAATAAAAACACTATTAAACATTATAACAGTTAACCCCTTGCCTCCCATACGATGGTGGGGATGGCCCTGTGGGGTGTAACCCCTTTATTACTGGGCCCACCCCCTCTCCTTTGCTACATCAGGCTGTCCGCCTTTGGGGCAACGCACACACTTTGTGTGTGACTCATTTAAATATATTTTGTATAAATGTTAGCTTATCTCCCATGGTACCTCAAGAATGTTAATTTTTTCAGCACCGGCATTTCTCCCTAATTTATTTGGAGGGAGGTTGGGGTGGGGGGGGGGGGGCATTCCCCCTGCACCTCCCCCTCCCATTCAAGTTATTTTTATATGTTATCACAGCTTTGTAAAAATTGAACATGCAAAATTGCTTGAAAACTGCACTTAACAAGCATTAAGTCACTTATCGAAGTTTAGTGAATAGGCCCCATAGTATTAGAATAGGGTGGTGCAACTAGATCTCAAACCAAAATATATACATCACAATTCTAACAATACATGAAAAATACAAAGTGATAGCAACAAAAATTAGGAAAAAATATAAAATCCACAAACCAATGTCTTTTGCAGCAAATAATCAATCAAAGTTCAAGTATCCACAGATAAGAAATAATAGTTTTCTTAAGAATGCCTGCCCATCTTGATTAATCCTATCCACACCATTGTAGATGCACCCCTTAAGCAAGGAATTGTCTCACCCAGCCTTAAGCGGGCCATCACAAATTCTCTGTTCTAACAACCCTCTCTCTACTCTAAAGATCCTGCCAACTATCGACCCATAGCAAGGTTTTAATTCCTCACGGAAATAATCGAGAAAACCTTTACTTATCAACACCAATGCCACCTTGAAACTCATAATATACTGGATGCTAACCAGTCAGTATTCAGATCCCAACGTGGCACTGAATCAGCCCTCCTCACTATATGGGATGATATACTACACCTAATTGATGAAAGTCATGATGTGGTCTCATACTTCTTGACCTGTTGGCTGCATTTGACATTCTTAATCATAACATGATCACCATTAGAATGAAGGAAGTGGCAGGCTTTGAGAGAAACTGCACTTGTTGGGATCATTTCGTTCTTGAATGACCATACGCAAGCCATCCATATGGGACAACATATGGCACCATATACCACGGTTACATGTGTTTCCATCCTACTTCAACTTAACCCTTATAAGAGCTCGGAATGCCAAACTACCTTTTTTCTACTTTCCAAGCAATCTACAGTAGAACTCCACATTAGACATCAGTGACATCAGGAAGTTCGAACATATCACCCGTCAATTGAGAAAACTTGACCGTTGATGCGCCTTCGATAAAGGGAGAAGGGAATAAAATGCCCTCCCCATATCCATCAGAAACATCAAAGACAATCCCACTTTCACAATATTATTCAAGACTTGGTTCTTTGAAATCGCCTTTCTGAACCCCAATTGATTATTTTCTCCAACTTTGGAGTTTTTGAAAAGTGTATAGGAGCGGGGTTCGCTCTGTGTATGCGTTATAGAAAATACATTGAGATAGATAAATACAGTAGATTAAGCATGTGAGTCCTAGTGTTTAGGTTGGTAGTGCTGCTTCTATTTGGAACGTAATCTACTTCTTGGTTAGTGTAAACAAATTTCAAAGCTAGAGAAACGCAAATAAAATAACACACATTATAAGGAGTAAAAGTATTGCAATTTATTAAGTATCACATAAAAACACCTAAAATAATCAAGCTTATAAATAGATATAGAATGAAACTGTGCCCTATCTGTTTATGAACAAAAAATAATCTGCGCGCCCATCTAGGACTGAATGTCAGCTGGTTCCTGACTCTGCAGGTAGCGCGACTCCATCCTGTGTAGCTACAGTTCCTCGCTTACATCACAACGTCCAACGCATTTCGTCACAACTTGTGTCTTTCTCAAGGATTGATAGGCACATCACGTACAGTAGTTGTATTTAAATAGGCTACTTAATCACTATACCAATGGCTGCACCCATAAAAGGCAGCTAATGCCAATCTAGGTCGTGTAACAAGATTAAATGTCCATAACTAAGATATTCAACCATAACAATAATAAATAAAATCTTATGGACATGAAAAAATGTGTAGGCATTGTCACCTGATAAACAGCTAAAATATAGGTTATATGCACAATTATGGACTATTTCTATGCTCAAACGCTATAAGGTATAAAACGTTTTTCATTATAATAAATGATATTACACATGTAGTTCATACAACACTTCAATACATCAATACAAAAATATAAAATATATTATGATGGAATCAATATATATGTGACTAGGGGGAGGATGGACACAATAACATTTTTTAAAAGGAAAAAGGTAAAAACAGTGGAGACCGGACAGATCAATATCAGCTATATCTATAAAAGAGATCTAAAACACAATCTTTATAGTCAACAAATTGACAGCGGTAAGAGTTACTTAAGCTGGAGCAATGAACATAGAGGTGTACTAAACCAAAATACTTGTATCAATGCACTTATTGAGTCCTGACGGTACACAAACAGTAAATCCAGTAGGATTCATGGACACAAAGTGCCTTGAACCTATCCCCACCTAATCGAGAGCTAGGGATAGATCCAATACCTGTAAGCTGCTGGGATCTTTGAAGTGCATAATGGAAAAGTGTCGAGGGACACTATGTGTAAGAACACCTCTAATAATGGCCTGTCGATGGTCCAAAAATCCAATACACAGAGACCGTTTTGTGCGTCCAATGTACTGTATATTACAGGCACAAAATAAAGCATATACAACATGTGTTGTCGAACAGCTAATGTTGCTTTTAATACAGGCCTGCACAACTCGTAAAGCGAGAAGGGCCGAACTACTCCACGGAAAAAACATTTGGGCCGCACGGGTAAAATCATCATCATCATCATCATCATCATCATCATCATCATCATCATCATCATCATCATCATCATCATCATCATCATCATCATCATCTCTCCTCCAGCACCTCTCATCATCATCATCCTCATATATCTCCCCCAGCACCCCTCATCATCATCCTCATATCTCCCCCAGAACCCCTCACTATCAACCTTTGCGATACTCCCCATCTATCTCCCATACCCCCATCTCTCCCCCTCACCCACACACATAATACGCCCCCTCCACATCAAACACACAATACCCCCCTGCACACCACACACATCCCACCCCCCCTGCACCTCACATCCTTCTCCCCCTGCACCTCACATCATTCTCCCCCGTGCACCTCACATCATTCTCCCCCCCTGCACCTCACATCATTCTCCCCCCCTGCACCTCACATCATTCTCCCCCCCTGCACCTCACATCATTCTCTACTGCACCTCCAATCACCCCCCTGCCCCTCCAATCACCCCCCCTACACCTCCAATCACCCCCCCTACACCTTCAATCACCCTCCCATGCACCTCCAATGACCCCCCCCTGCACCTCCAATCACGCCCCCTGCACCTCCAATCACCCCTTGTACACCTCTAATCACCCCCCTGCCCCTCCAATCACCCCCCCTACACCTCCAATCACCCCCCCTACACCTCCAATCACCCTCCCATGCACCTCCAATGACCCCCCCTGCACCTCCAATCACGCCCCCTGCACCTCCAATCACCCCTTGTATACCTCTAATCACCCCCCTGCACCTCCAATCACCCCCCCTGCACCTCCAATCATCCCCCTGCACCTCCAATGACCCTCCCCTGCACCTCCAACGACCCCCCCTGCACCTCCAATGACCCTCCCCTGCACCTCCAATGACCCTCCCCTGCACCTCCAATTCCCCCCCCTGCACCTCCAATCACCCCCCCTGCACCTCCAATCACCCCCCTCTGCACCTCAAATCACCCTCCTCTGCACTTCAAATCGCCCCCCGCCCTGCACTTCAAATCGCCCCCCCTGCAATTCAAATTGGCCCCCCCTGCACTTCAAATTGCCCCCCCCTGCACTTCAAATCGCCCCCCCCCCTGCACTTCTAATCACAACATGTCGCCCCCCCCTTCCCTTCCCTACCTTACCTTGCGGTGGAGGAGGTGGCGGCCGAGCAAGCAGGACTGCACGCACGCTTTAGCAAGCAGCAGGCAGGAAGTGCCTCAATGCTTGAGCGCGCTGCTACCCTGTGAGGGGGAGTGCGGGCTCGTGGGGGATGGTGAGAGCGGGCTCACGGGGGGGGGGGGTCGCGGGCTCATGGGGGCGCGGGAGAGCGGACTCGGGAGGGAGGGGGAGAGCAGAAAGCCGCCGCGAGCCGCACAGTGAGTGCAGGCGGGCTGCATGCGGCCCGTGGGCCACGTGTTGTGCAGGCCTGGTGTAGTGCAACTATGAATGAAAAAAAGGGAGTAAAACAGTGACACCCAGTGATGGCAGGTGGTAAAGACAGTTGTTAAAAGGCCCAGATGACTAATGATTTAATAAAACTTGGATTACGTTATGATAAACCCACTCAACCTTCACATTCAGAAAAGTCTTTGTTTTTCTTGGAATGCAGTGGGTGGATGTGGTGAGGGAGCTGGATACCAACATATACAAGAGAAGAACAGGACAAAAAATAGTGCAACACTGTGGTTGGAACTCAATAAGTCAAACGCAGTAATCCGCAAACATTATACTTACATAAGTGTGAGTAAACAGAGCATGTCACACTAAATGTGCAGGAACAGTGGTCCCACGTAGAGGACCCTCTAGAGGCAGGATAGGTGGATAGCTGCCTTTTTCTGAGGCAGAAAAAGTCTGAGGCAGAAAAATGGAAAAGATACCATAGCGCAGACTGTACAAAAGTCGACGCTTTTCGCTATGTTGAATAGCTTCCTGAGATTCCTGACGAAGCTATTCAACATAGCGAAACACGTTGAATTGAGGCCAGAATGGAGTGACATCGTGGGGGAAGGACGCCCAGCTGACTTGGTGCTTCTTGCGGCCGCATTCAGGAGCACCAGCTGCACAGCATTCATATCCAATCAGGCGTGACTCCAGGGGAAGAAAGAGCGGTGAGAACGTCTCTCGCCCAATTCACTCTGTGTTTTAACACTCTTTTATACTGCTGAAATTGTAAGTGTGCACTTGTGAAGTGCTTCTAACAGATTAAACTTTTGTACATCACATCCTTAAAACCACCTGGCTATATCACATGGTATTACAGCCTATGGGATTGAAGATAATCCCATTGGTTGCTGTACCATGTGATAGGTTACATTAGTTCAAAAGGATGTGACGTCACTTTAAGGGATGATAGCCAATTACTTTGCTATCACAGATAATCAAGGCTTTCTGAATGCCATGATAGCAACGCTCAAAAAACTGGTGATTAAATGACCCGGAGATTTTTATTATGTCCACTTATATAGCATAGGCCCCAATGTATCCTTAGTCTTTACAATTGAACTACCAGTAATTATAGACTTCAAGTTTAAATTATATTATTTATATAAGGATATACAGCTCAGAGAGGTGTTGTTTTTAATTTTTATATTAGATATGTTTTTAATGTATAAAGTTATGGGCCATGGGTTGCTGTTTACTGATTGCTGACTTGCTTATTTGTGTGATCTTTGGATCATTTGGACCGTAATTCAGCATATCCTGAGCCTGGATAATTTTATTAATGTATTTCTATACTATCAGTGCTCTTCTCCGTCAGGCATATATCCCCCAGTTGTTATTTAGAACCCTTGATGATAGATGTACCTCAGGTGTGGAGTAATTCTAATCTCTTAGTGCCGATTCGCACGGGTCAGGGGCCTGTGACATCATATTTTATGGTCCGACGGTACAGCTCCAATCTGATTGGACGCTGTATCCCGTGTTAAGGATGTGACGTCATCTCCAAGGGAGGTACATCACATCCTTTAAACCACCTGGCTATATCACATGGTATTACAGCCTATGGGATTGAAGACAATCCCATTGGTTGCTGTACCATGTGATAGGTTACATTAGTTCAAAAGGATGTGACGTCACTTTAAGGGATGATAGCCAATTACTTTGCTATCACAGGTAAACAAACTACAGAACCCCAGCAAGCTCTTTTTGGGAACCCCTGAGCCCCCACAAAATATATATATGTATATGTGCCAAAATGGAGTGCTATTAGAGGTTAGTGGTCCCTCCTTCCCAGGTTTTAAGCCCGCCCCTCCCCACTTCCCTAGTTTGCAAATCCTTTCATTCTACTGGATACAGATCCAATGGTGGTCGTTCTCCCTCCTAATAGAGGTAAATGAGAATTTTAATCCTAATAGCGGTATATTAGTATTTTATCTGGTAGTGTTAGGCCTTGCGAACAGGTGTCTGCCTTGTCGTGGCTCACAAGCTTACAACGCTTTGGCCAAAGGATTAAACTAAATGACCCTATTTCAAGAGAATATATAAGTATTTTACTGTTTATTTCTGTCATGTTGGATGTAGCATTGGGCTTCTCTGTCGTCTGTTGTATACATTTGCCACGCTCAATAGCACTCCATTTTGACACATATATATATATTTTGTGGGGGCTCAGGGGTTCCCAAAAAGAGCTTGCTGGGGTTCTGTGTTTTGTTAACCCATTCTCAGCTGTTTCAGCTGTTGGAGGTTAGTGGCTCCTCCTTCCCAGGTTTTAAGCCCGCTCCTCCCCACTTCCCTAGTTTGCAAGTCCTTTGAATCTGCTGGATATAGACCCACTGTGGTCTTTCTCAATCCTAATAGAGGTAAATGAGAATTTTAATCATAATAGCGGTATATTAGTATTTTATCTGATAGTGTTAGGCCTTGCGAACAGTTGTCTACCTTGTCGTGGCTCGCAAGCTTACAACGCTTTGGCCAAAGGATTAAACTAAATGATCCTATTTCAAGAGATTATATAAGTATTTTACTGTGTATTTCTGTCATGTTGGATGTAGCATTGGGCTTCTCTGTCGTCTGTTCTATCACAGGTAATCAAGGCTTTCTGAATGCCATGATAGCAACACTCAAAAAACTGGTGATTAAATGACCCGGAGATTTTTATTATGACCCCTTATAGTATAGGCCCCAATGTATCCTTAGTCTTTATAATTGAACTACCAGTAATTATAGACTTCAAGTTTAAATTATCTTATTCGTATAAGGGTATACAGCTTTAATTTATAAAGTTATGGGCCATGGGTTGCTGTTTACTGATTGCTGGCTTGCTTATTTGTGTGATCTTTGGATCATTTGGACCGTAATTCAGCATATCCTGAGCCTGGATATTTTTATTAATGTATTTCTATACTATTAATGCTCTTATCCCATCAGGCATATATCCCCCAGCTGTTATTTAGAACCCTTGAGGATTGATGTACGTCAGGTGTGGAGTAATTCTAATCTCTTAGTGCCGATTCGCACGGGTCAGGGGCTCTCTGGGTATTAAAGTTTAGTGTGTGTGCATGTTAGTGTACTCTTTGATAAAGCACAGGCACCTGCATGAAATGCGTAAGAGGTCTTACCCTCACTGTATCTGATGTGCTAATAAAGTTTTTTCCTGTACCCATTATTATGGCAATCCAGGTCTGTTTTTGTCCTAACGGCAGCTGCACCACCAAATAACCATGTCTTGGAGAGAGAGGAAGCAGGAAACCAGTTTTAGACACCGGCTTTACCACTTAGCAGGGCAGATGAGAGAAACCAGTCAACAGCCAATCTCTGGTCGGTATTTCTCATCCCTCAGCTCCAGCACCTGTGAAACTGTGGGATTGATCACATCCATTCTGTGGCTGTTCTTTCCAGCCTAAACCGGACAGAAGCTGTCCAGTATCCTGGGTGCCCTATATATCACATTTATTATAACTTCCTGGTTTCTGACACAGGTGTTAAAAACAATTTTTCCTACATTAAACAAATATATCAATATTAAACCCCTGTTGTTGTTTACATGCTTCATAATCTCCTGCACTTTGGTCTTTTTCACCTTCTCGAAAAGGTTCAACATTGATATGATTTCCAGACAACCACTGTGCTTTGTTGAACTGTATCACCGGAGAAAAAAGGATGTTTACTTTTCTTACATTCATTTTATTAGCTGGTCTTGTGTCCTTAGCTTGGCTGGAAATGTTATGAGAATCCTCAGAATCAATTCAATTTTCAATACTGCAGCACCGATGGGCTCGTGCATTTCAAAAGGTCTGGTTTGTTGAATATATTCAGCAAAGCCAAATGTTTTTCTTCTTACTGTGTATGTTAAAGTGGGAAATGCTGTTTCGATATCTACTAAACAGGTTTTTCTTTCATCACCAATTACCTCACTGAAATTTCAAATGTTACTTAACATTTTACCTGACCTATTCTGGGAAGAACTGAATGATGTACTTCTGCAACTGTAGTTTGAATGGAACACATACACAGAAAGGAATGTGGAAATTCAAGGTTACAAATCATTACTGCCGAATTACATTAAATACTCACTATATTTACCTTAGAAGGATGAAATGCTGACTCAATTTAAACTGGTATATATCAGGGGGTTGCACAAATGTTACAGGTGTCTTAAATAAGTGACCTACTGTATCACTCCAACATATCATACTTGCTTAACAGTCTACATGTGGTACAAAAAAATATAAACAGCACTCGCAATAGAGAGTAGATATATAATGCGGGGTGCCGTGGACAAGAGAGGACCCAAACCCTCTCAAACACAATACACAATACTGAAATAGTCCAATACTCCCGAAATGGAAAAATTGAAATCACTAGTATGCAACCAATAAGTAAATTTTAATGAAAACACAAACGTAAACATATAGGTATAATCACATACAGTATAACGTGTGTGAAGGAAGGATATACAAGGGAGACAAGTTGTAAAAAAATGGGGATAGTGTATGTGTCGGGGTGGGGGCAAAACAGCACAAAAAAGGGGGGTAAGTGGGTATATAGGGGGAGTGCAGGGGGGCAACGTTTCGGGAATTAACCCTTCGTCAGGCCCGTTCCCCTATATCCCAGAGGGTTAAAGGGTACTTCCCTAGCCCTTAAACCCACAAGCACCTGTAAATGCCCAAAATAAAAACAAGAAAAACCTCCACTAATCCTGTGATATATAATGTCTAAGTCAAAAGATGCAATATCCCTGAACCTACTAACAATACAGTCCTCCACTAATCCTGGGTCAGATCTCAATTGTCAGAAGAAAAAGAAAAAGGCAAAAAGGAACAGTGTATCCAGCAACACCAGAGTAAATGCAGGTCTAAGCGTTCAGATAATCAATAAAGTAAATTAGCAACATGCAAACCAGTCAGTCCACAGGGATGTGCTCAAATGCGCCTGCTGCTATCCCCAGTGAAAGTTTGTAGCTGACTGTGCTGTAGCTCTTGGGTATTTAAAGCCCTGATGACGTCAGAGAATGAATAATCCCCAACAGCTGGTGAATCGAGTCCTCCTCCTACATGTGGGGTAAAATGCTGGCACTGGGGGAATACATTTCCCACGCTCAATAGCTCTCCTTTTGGACACTTATATACATATATATTTTGTGGGGGCTCAGAGGCTCCTAAAAGTAGCTTGCTGGGGTTCTGTGTGCTGTTTGTTAATATATAAATTATTTAAAACGTAAACAATCCCTCGTTCCGCTCCTTTCTTGTATTCTTCTGCTGAAGCTTGCTCCATTGATCGCGAGAGGTTATGGAGCAGCAACAGGCATCTAAACTACTTGCCAAGATTTGAAAATCCTGAATTCTGCACATGTGGTTTTGTGCTATCTGGATTCTCCTTTTTGGATTTATTTACACACTGCTGCAACCCAGGACTTCTGTTTTGGTATGTCCATCACAAATTTTTGTTATAGGATCTTTTGCATTGACTCATTCAGCACAATTTCAAATGTTTGGGAGTGTTGTTTTTGGACTTCCCTGTCCCAGTCCCTTTTCTCGTTTTTCCCTTCTCCTGTTATCCTTGTCTATTTTTTTATCATTATTTTATCTGTTTTGTCTTTATTTGTGTCTTTTTTGTTTGGGCTAAAAGCTAAACGTCATACATTAGGACTTAGCTGCCCTGGAAACCAGTATGAGAAAATCACATAAAAGAGAAGAAGGAGAATATATCTCTGGAAAAAAAACAACAGTTAATGTTACTAAAATAAGGTATTTTAATAAGCAAAAAGCAGATTAAACAGAACAAAATGTGCCCATGAAACCGCAGAACACTGCTTTAAGAAAATCAACAACGAATATGTCTGCAGCCTGGTACAACAAGCGATGTCATGTAGAGACCACAGACATCACCAGACAGCACAGTAGTGGCAGCAGCTGGGTTGACAGACTGCTAGTGCCCCTAGTTGTACTATACCCAACTGCCCCCCCCCCCCCGTGTAGGATTACTGTGCCCTGTCAAGGACCAGCCAGGGGTCTCCAACACAGGAGGATCCATCCCTCATAAGAGAGGAAGAAGATAATTTAATATTTTCAAGTGTGTGTCAATATTGCAATGTTTTACTGTTATGTGAGAGAGATTATAAAATCTCATACAAGTTCTGAAGTGTTTCTGTTAATTACTTCTAATATCTTTAATAGGTTGCTAATAGTAATTTGCTATTAAGAGAACTCCAACCACATGAGATGGTAACCGTTACTTTTGTTTTACATCTACATTGTAGAGGGTACCATATGGATCTAGATACTGGGTTTTAATCAATAGTGCTGCGGTCTTACCGCCACCTTACTGTATGTTTCTGCCTCGTGTAAGTTATTTAAATTAAGATAAGTTTAGTATAAAGGGCAATGCATTATACTGTTCCCATGTAAGATCCAAAGATATTGGCCAAAATAAATTAACTACACACATGAAGGATAGCATAATACCATGTTAATATGCATTGTTTATTAACTAACCTCATTTAACAAAGATATAAAGTACCAAGATATAATGCAGAAGATTATCCGAGTACACAGTTTACTCTGCAGTAAAAATTGCTGAGTGACGTTGAAGTGAATCTTTCATTCTGTGAATAAAAAGAGGTCCGTGATTTATGTTCAATTGTAAATACATATATATTAACTTTACATAATGTAAACTTACAATATTAATTATAAATGCATGCATGTTGTAGGACTGGTTGAAGGGAGTTGTTGCCCCAGGGTGGGTGGTTAGGCGTCAAGTTGGAGCAGTCCAATCATATAAAAGCCATCCCTTCAGACTAAGAGGAAGGTCATAGAGGGAGATACTGTCATGGGAGACCAGAACTATTAACAAATTTATACCAGGATCATTCAATAGGCAAAACAAAGGGGTGAAATAAAATGGGGGTTATTTGGATAAAAACCTCGGAAACACAACAGTAATACAAAAGACTGAAATGTACACACTTACTGTGGTCTGGGGGTTGAAATCTAGCCTTTCCTAGGTACAGGATGTCCGCTTGCAAGGGCGTACCCTGACCGGGACCTAGTCCCGGACAACCTGGAATGAAATTCGGCAGAAAATCCTAACCGGGGCCTTGTCTTGATCATCCTGGAACTGATTTCATCAAGAAATCCCGAACGCGACCACTACATTCGATTTGTAGAACTTGGCCACAAAAGAGGGGACTTGGTCTCTGTGATGCAGGCTTTTCTAACTTAAAAACGAAGCAGGTTGCTTTGCTATTTGTAACAGAGCAACTTTGAAAAGCCCGCCCTAGCTTCATTGACATATGTCACTGGATGGTCTGGTTCTCTGTCTCGGCCATCTACTTACATACACTCCGCTAAGCTATTCTTAGCATGGAGGTAGGAGGAGCGACCAATCATAGCGTGGGAAACCTATCCCACTAGCCAATGGAAACAGGGGCTCGTCTCTTGGCTGACATCAGAGGAGGAGGTTCAGAGGAGCCAGTTCGGAAGTGAGTGGGAAATATGATTTAGCCTTTGGGAGAAGTGCCTACGATCTGTATCTCCCCCAGCTAACTCATTGCCATCCGAGGGGCAGGCTCCACCAAGTCTAGCATATACAAAAGGTATCCCCATAGGGTGCCCTTTATTCTCCAGACCTGGCAATTTGCCCTTCCTCGCCCATCAAATGATCTTCTCACCTCTGGACATCCTCTCCTCTTTGAACTACGAACTCTATACAGACATGCTGGCGTCTATGCAGATGCCCTGGCTGACTGAATAGAGCCTTATAACAAATGTTTAAAACATTCTAAAGTACACTTTAATAAAGTATGGGCTTTGGGGAACCTTATACTTATAAGGGAAATGGGTTTGGGATATTTGGGCTCAAAACTCAGGAGTCTGGGGGACACTGGATTGCCCTGGTGTTATTCACCCCATGTACTGACAAATCATGCCTGCTCGCTGGGGAGAATGAAAGGACTACCGATAACTTTGGCCCCTGAACACTTGCAAACAAAATAATTGCATTTCTAACCAAATACCCCACCTAAAATTTGCACAAAAGAAATTTCACAGTTCTAGGGCAACGGGAACATGTAAACAGGAAAAGCAGGGGTCACTTTATTTTTCACATGTATAATCTCTGGTCCCTGGCTTATGGTGCTATGTAGTTACCAGGGACCCACAGTTTCAGGGGTAACCAGATGGGTTTAAACCTTTATTGTATAGCATGGTTACCCCCTCCTGTCACAGATATAACTTATTGTGCTGGAGGAAGGGCATCCTGGTTGGATGAGCTTAGGGCAAATGGGTTTAGGTTGAGTATAAGGGCGATTAGGTAGAAGGAGCATTGGGCCCCCAGGATGGAAGCAGTCGAGATGGTCAGAAGTGAGGAGTCAGAACATGGTAGTCCCGCTATTCGGGGAGGGTGCAGTGGGTTGTTGAGTCCACAGTGACGAGCAAACTGACTCTATCTTGGTGTCTGGTCCACTTGATGCAGGTACAATTGGTTCGGGTAGCAGCAGGGAAGGTGTAGGACAGCTGTTAGATGGGGCTAGGGTTGGTGAGGTGGGGCTGAGTTTATTTGTTAGGGGTGGTTGGGGCAGCTTGGTTGTTATTTGGGAATTTTTAAGGGAAGCCTTAGGAAAATTGGGTGACCCAGCAGGGTTTGGAAGTAGCATGAACGAATGGTCTGGGCCCTTTTTGGGGAGAGTGGGGTTAGAGTTGGGTTGGCATGGATGTCTATCAGGGAGGTTCACTAGGTGTTATTAAGAAAGTGGTAGTTTGTCCTACATTAGGGGATTTCATGGTGGGGCACTGGTTGTGGCAGTGTGAGGTTGGCTGGAGTAGGAAATGCATTGGTAGGCATGGTAGCTGGTAGTGTGTCTGTGGATAGGCATCTGGAGGTGATGGGGCAGTTGGGATGGAATGGACAGTAGATGAAGTGACTGTAGTGGCAGATCAGGGAGTTGTATCTTTGCTTAATGAGTCCACAGGGTTTTCATCTTTCTGTGGTGATACTTTTGTTGGAATATAAGGAATTAAAGAGTGCGGAATTTGAGAAGAAAGTGGAAGGTAAGAATGGTGATAAGAAGAAAAAACAAGTGCCCAAGACTGTTGGTAGTTGGTTGGTAGCATTTGACAATTTCGCCAATGTTGTGAGTGGGAAATCTTTTTTAATTGTTCTGCATTATTTAGGCATCAGGGCACAATCTCGGCTGTCCATGGTGGTATTACCTCATGAAGGTACGACAAAGTTTCAGGCAAAAGATTGAAATTCAAAAACCCAACCCCTGATGAAGTGACCCACTCAGAGTCACAAAACACGCAGGGTGTTATTTTTGCGCTGTGAAGGGCAGGAGAGGGATTTGACAGGATGGAGCTTCAACAGTGAAGTCATCAGTCCACGACCGGTAAGGGAGAGCTACACACACACTCAAGGAGAGCAGCTGTGTGTGTGTAAGCTGCTGAAACCCACCTGATTGTCTCCCCTCCAAAGATCCTGAGTGACAGCACTTAGATCAGGATGGGTTCACTCCTGTGAGAACATCCAGTCCAACTATTTTTCCCTTTTTATTGTCTATATTTAATAATGCAATATGCAATATCATTGAGAAATTAAATTGTATTGATTTAAAAAATATGAAAACTACAGTATGCATCACATACAAAATGAATAATTAGTGTACAAAAAAGCACTAATATCAACTAATAAACTTAGAGTGAACAATAAATGAATATGAAAATCAATATTATGAAACAGCAGCAAATGGAGTCCAAAGTGTTAGTCCTGTGATAATGTCCAAAATCAGCCTAAAATGTCCACTGGGTGTCTAACGTCTAGTGTGTATGTTATTTTTGTCTCCTTTTCCTGAGGTCACGTCATCACAGAGATCCAAGCTTTTTTCATCTTAGCCCCACCGTGCCTGTTTCACCTCAGTGCCAGAGAGGTCTGTTTATGCATCACATACAGTAAGGTTTTCTTTAAAGCCCACAATTCTTCTGTCCTTCTTGAGAATTTTTTTTTTTTTTTTTTACATCAATGTCCTATTGGCAGTGAAGGCTTTCTACACTACATTAATTCTCATTGCAGGACATGGTGCACCATGTGCATGCGTGTGGCACCAGGAGAAGAAATTTCTCAGCCTGTGAATTTCATATGGCCCGGGGATGGGTTGAAAGCGAGTAGCATGCCTTTGCCTTGGCTTTGAAGGGGGATGGGGGGAGGTGCAACTCAATTGGTCTGTCTTGGTGTGTACTGCACTGATGAACGTGAAGTATTATAACAAAACTTTTTTTTTGCAAGGATGAATGGGTAGGATTAAAAAAAAAACGGACGATTTGCAAAGTACCAAAAGTTATCACTGCCAGAGACCGTGTGTGTATGGAATATTTCTGTAAACAGTTTGAATGGCAGATCAAGCCTACCAAAGGGTACAATTCTTGGTATTGAATAGAAAGCCTCCCCGCCCAATTTTTTTTTATTAGTATTTTTTTTTTTTCGTGGTTTGTTATCCGGCATACATTGCACATGCTAAATCTAAAAACAGAATAATGTAATATGCAATATCATTGAGAAATAAAAATGTTTTGATTTAAAAAATTTAAAAACTGCAGTATGCATCACATACAGTACAGTAAGTTTTTCTTTAAAGCCCACAATTCTTCTGTCCTTCTCCAGGAAGTGGAATAAAAGCATGAAACATTTTGGTGTGAAATGTTATTAAAGGTTATGACATAAATCTATCGATCACATACATTACATACACGTACATTACAAATATGTGTTGTCCATAAAAAAGCATGAAACATTTTTAAAATCATGAAGCTGGTAATACTGTATAAAAATTAAAAACAAAGTTTAAAAAATAGTGATTTTAGAGTTCCATCGAGCTTCATCCTTATCTTTTGACGATCGATTTCAAACCTTCATTTCTGGGGAAAAAATATAGCTTTAAAGCAGCAGTTCTCGCAATATCCTACATGTGTTTTTTTTTAAAATAAATCAGTTCTGTACTATGAGAAATTACTTGTAGCATTTAAAAAAAACCATTTTTAAAGACATGTTTAATGTTTGCAATGTACAGTAGCAAGCATTTTGGTTTCTATAGAAACCATTTCAAAATCACAACCCCTTCCCCTTGTGATAGGCTCTGGCTTTGTCCTCTCTATTGCAGTGCACCAATTGTATCTAGTAACTGCCCAGTCACATGATATTCCAGGACTACATTGCCCACAATGCTGTGCAAGAATTGAATAAGATAACCCAGAGCAAATCGATATCATTACAGGAGAACGGATCAATCTGCAACTTAGCTAATCACTTGTCAGTGTGCAGATTGTATTGATGCACATACTCGAGTGAACAGAAAAAAAACAAAAAACATTTTTTTAAAAGGCAGCTTGAACTGCAGCTTTAAGTACCGTATATATTAATTTTCAGTATTAACCTTTGCCAACCGAGTGGAGATGACGCAATGCTAGGGGTGCACTGTGCATTGTAGCTTGGGTCACTCATGTAATCGGTATAATAGGTGACATTTGCCTGCTGAATCTGGTAATAACACGGGGCCAGGTAGCAAAGATTTACGGTGACCAGGTTTTCAGTGATGGTCGGCCCGTTATTGCAATTTTATTGGTAAGCGGGTGGTGGCACATTGCAGGCTCGGGAAGTACGAATCTTAAATGGATTAAATCCGACCTTTCTCCTTTTGAAGTCACGATGAACAAACATACCGGCAAAAGCTGGGAGCACTGACCAATAACCTCTGGTTCTTCCCGGATGAGGGGCTGTGTGAATAAAGCAATCATTAATAGTTACAGTTTGCCTTATCGAATTTTTCCATCCACGATGGTTCAGTGAAAATTTGAATAAATCATACTGCACCGACACACTTTATTCGAGCAAATGCCCAGTATGTACCTGGCAGATACCTGGAATGCACCGCTCCTCACCTCTGACAAGCCCCGTTGCGTTTGCCTTCCCAGCCTGGGTTCATGCCTGGCTGATGGGCGGCTGATCTGTTAAATGATAATGATTAGGATTTAATAGGCTGCAATGCTTAGCGTGTCTACCAGATGGCATAAATTCATGAATTGTAATGCAGTATATATAATTATACTGTGCAGTATTGCAGCCAGCAGGAATAAAATGCTTCAATCCCTGCCTGAAAAATACCTCAATGCACTCGGGCAGAAAACAGTCACAAACCTCAATACACCCGGGTATACCCGAATTCGTGGGACTAGCCGAGCTCGAATAAAGTGTGTCGCCAGTGTATTTGTCAATGATATAGCCATATATCTCTGCTAAAGTCGCGTTCTTATCTGTTCAAGCATTAATTGCAGAAGATGACTCTGTGAATGCCGCATGGAATACAGCAGACGTCACCGAGATAGGTCGGATAACGGCTGCTGCATCTGTAGTTATAGATGAAACAGCACTTAACGCATCATTAGTGAGCTTTGAAGATCCAAGAAGTTAGTACTTAACGTGACTTTAACATCTTGTTTAGTCACCCATGGAGCTTTGTGCATCTACCCCTGAGAATGAAAACTATAGCAACATATATCCCAGAATTTACAGTTCATACTCCTCTTGTTATAGGCTCAAATTCAATTTGAAAACTAGTCCGCCGTAATGAGGACTGAGTTATAAAGTAGCTTATGTAATCATAATAAGAACCTTTTTAAAATGATTTTAAAGTAAATTCCGACAAACAACCCTATTTTTTTCGGCTGTGTATTACATTGTACTTTATTTATTCTAAGAAGATCATAAGGGCTGCTGCACAAACCAAAAAGAGATGGGTGAAGAAAAGCCCCAGTTTCTTTTACGTCATGAATAGGGCTTGTTAACAAATTCTGAAAAAATTATGTATCAAGTTCCCTTCAATGACTAATCACATAAAGGAGCAATACTCAGGTGTCCAGATCAGTGGAAATAATACAGCAGGTGTTTCATAATGTCAGAACCAAATCCCAGCACTACTCTATTACATGTATTCTGGGACAGTAGTACCCTGCTTCTCTCCATAAGGTATCCGGTATTGGAGTAGTACTGTACTGTACAGTAGGTCTAATGAACTGTAAGAGCTGGAGATTTTCAACAGTGCAGTACAGTGCTCTGCACCAATATATTTCCTATTTTGAAAGAAATATGGACAGTAGAACTTCATAGCTGGACAAATTGAGACGACCTGAGCCAGCTCATTGATTACAGCACAATTGCAGCATTGGTGAAAAATTCAGCTGGTTGGTGTATTTTTTATTATTATTAATGTATACTGCATTCGTCTTTCCTTGACCACTTCCTATTCTTTCTAATTATTTCCATGTATCTGTCTTCTTTCTATTCAATACTCTGTAATATTTCCATCTTTATATAATATACTTGACATACCACATTTTTGAGTCTTTCTTTAGTATTTCAGTCATAAATATCAATCACAGCAGCACATGTAGTCATTTAAATAATGTAATTGCAGCATCAGTATATATATGAATCTATGTATCTTACACATTACAGTGAATAAACATGTAATATACATGGATCACATTTACATTTAAATCATTAGACTTGGAAGTGGAGGAAAGAAATTAATCATTTCCCCAGACAACTTTCAACCAAATTGACAAAGTGTAAAAGAGACATGGACAGTATAAATAAATGTAAGTTAACTTGGGATACCAGTGTGCAGTTATATGTTATCTAGTCATACATATAGTTCTATATCCTTTTTTACTCTTCTTCTGTATCTCTGTTGTTTTTACTTGCAGCCTCATGTTTTTTTTACCTGCATATATTCTCACTACCTTGTCATTGTATTCTTGAAACTCTGGAAAAATCCCACATTTAATTTCTGCTATGTGCACAGGTTATGACAAACTGTTTTTCACATGAACCCAAATACTGTAGTGATAGTTTGTAATGCTCCTAAAAACTCTATATTTAAATTATTTCACACAGTCTTTTTTAGAATGGAACCTGCTTTAATGCATATTAAAGATTCTAAGTATATAATGTACATACAGAAAGACAAAACAAAAAAGTTAGCAATTTCTAGTGATTAAGGGATAACAATAGCCCTAGTCTACAGAGCAACACCTAAAATGCAGGGTTGCACTTTCGTGTTGGGTATAATTAGCATTTAAAACTGTCAGACTAGGGGCACGTAGTTGTCCTGTTGTGATCATCTTTGGAAATACTGTACCTAGTACTGATTTTGTGTTTTCTTGAATCATGTACAAAAAGCCTTAAGGAGTTGGAAGTGTTTAGTCATCTTTAGTCTGGCTTCAAAAGAGATCATACATACATACATACATACATACATACATACATACATACATACATACACATACAGATGCAGCATCTTAGTCCTATCAAGCCTCCGTGGGTTATTATTTTTAAGACACAATACTTGTACGGTACCTGTAGCTTGGAATCACCCACTTGCGTTTCTGGCCGGTATTGCAAACAACGCTAAAATTCCATTTTCAGCCCTCTGTCACAGTGTGTGCAAAGAGCGTGCAAACGTTTAATGCACACGGTACGTGGTATGTGTCAGGATCGGTGATTAGCGACGTGCTCGGAGCACTCGACACTCATCCCAACCCATAATTGGGTCCCCCGCGCCTCCCTTGGTTCGTGACGCTGCTCTTCCTCCTCCTGGGACCGGCGGCCGTGCTAGGCGCACCCCACGCTCAAGTTAATACCTCTCTCTCTCGTCCCACCTCCTGACTCTGCCCACACGGCAACATCATCGGTGCACAGCGGGCACACACGGCACGCAGAATGGACACACAGGAGCCATGCCATTGTTCCGGCTCTGGGATCCTCCCCACACCTGTCTCCTGCACCGGAATTGCCAATCACAGCAGGTGCTGCTGACGCGCCTCCACTCTGCCTCTTTATCATTGGTGCCTGTTTCCTTTATATGCTCAGCCATCACACTGGCAATTTGGCTGAGCATAAACCTTCCTATGTTCGAAGTGTTCACTGCTACCCTTGCCTCGACAGTCTATGTTCATTCAGTAAAATTGACTACAATCTACAAAGCATTTAGATTCTCAAAATTCTAATACAACAACTAAATATCCACGATACTTCTCCGTGGTTATTTGTGTGGGAAAAAGTAACAGAACCCTAAGCAAACAAAAACATTTATATTTAAACTACAACTAATCTTGAAAGTAGATGTGTCTGTAACACATGCATCCCTTTCCAGTTAGTATCCAGCCCCAATATATTGAGTTTTTTCTTGATCTCTAAAAAAAAAAAGTGATGCAGCTCAGTTCCTGTGAGTTTCCCAAAAACTATCTTTATGTAATCAGTTAATGCCATATATCTACAGTATGTTAGGTTGTGCAATATTCTGTGATTTACTATTAATCTCTTCCTGTTTTCACGTAGACTGATACAGAACACAGCAGAAGACACCACCGTGACACAGATGATAACATGTCTGCCAGCAATATAGAAGCAACAGATTTCAATAAAACAAAAAATTATGGTCATGAAGATGCCTCGCACATACATTTTACTATTGCTGCCTGTTGTGCCTTTGTACTCTGCCTGTTTGGAATGTTGGGAAATGGAATTGCCTTCTGGTTCCTTTGCTTCAAAATTAAGAGGAACAAATATACTGTTTATATCATCAATCTGACTATTGCCGACTTTACTTACCTCTTTTTTAACGCAATTGTTATGTTACTCCAAATGAATCAACTTATAGGATTCCATCCACATTTTCCAGACATGGATAAGGTCGTCCTTTCTTTAGAAATATTCTATGATGGTGCATACCATGCTGGTATGTTCTTCCTCATGGCCATTAGCATAGAGAGATGTCTATCTGTTTTCTATCCGATATGGTACCGTTGCCAACGCCCAAAGCACCAATCTGTAATAGTTTGTTTAATCCTGTGGGTTATTGCCTGCCTTGCCACTTTTCTTGAAAATCTTATCTGCTCTCCAGAATCTTTTTCAGTTGGGTCACTGAAATGTACAGGAGTTCAGACAATGACATTTGTTTTATTAATTGGCATCTCCCTTCCACTGATGCTTCTTTCCAGCACCATCTTACTCATTAAGATCCAAACAATGTCCAAAAGATGTCGGCCTCCTAAGCTCTATATTATTATTATAATTACTGTTTTTATCTTCCTCATAGCCACTGTGCCCATCAAGTTCATGTGGCTATTTATGTATTTGAAGCTTTTACCATCTGATTTTCATACTCTCAGTTTCTTCTTTGCCAGTGTTTTATGCACTGTTTTTAGCAGCAGCATTAACCCATATATCTACTTCCTGGTTGGAAGACAGAGGAAACAGAGACTGCGAGATTCTATTCATTCTGCTCTTCACAGTGCTTTCAATGTGGAAGAGGATGAGGCAGAGAAATCAAGTGCAGATAGCGCCACATATGCTCATTCTTCAGTCATTAGCTATGTCAAGACATGAGAAAAAAGTGACCAACTCAAAGCCCTAAATATTGTGTCAACACAAATAATAAGACCAGTATTGTTGAGCATCAGTAAACTAATTTGCAACAAATCAAATGATCAAATGGATCAAATTATCCAAAATATTTAGTTTATTTGAGAAAATTGTTAATTATTTGTTTAAATTGTACTAATTGACTCATTGTGTTGGGACCACAATTTTGTCAGGAGGCCTTATGATATTTTAAAATGGCAATGATGATTTTGACGAAATTTGTTTGGCAGCAACTGTAAAGCCCGGTCAAGTCCAACATTTTGGATGGTATAATTGAATTTAATGTGTTGATTTTAGTATCTAAAAGAAGTGAATAGGCCATAGGGTATCTTATGGCGCCAATAATCCAAATGTTGCTTTACACTATTTAATGTTAAATTAAAATCATTTTTACTCATTAACAAATGTATATATTTGCAGTGTGATTCCTTCTATCACTTTTCTGGACATCCAATATTCAATTTTGTGTTATGAATTTTAGGAGAAAAGTAATGATTTGAATAAAATATGCCTTACTGATGTAGCAGCCTTTAGTCGAACACTTCACGCGTCATGTACATCGGAATCCCGATTTGAAACCGCGGGATGAATTCCGGCCTTCCCGCACTAAGATGCGAGCGCGGCGAGTGCAGAAAACTAATTGTAGTGTTCTGGCTTTTAAAAACATGAAATTGACACAGTAGCACAGTACTGTACACGTTACAATTCATCCATTTAATTGCAAACAAAGAACCAGAATCCATGAAATTCAAACAAAACGTCCGCGATAAGCGCGGGTGCCTGGGGCGATTGGCCGCGTTCATGCTGCGTGGGGAACAGCAGAGAACTCAATATCAGCGCCGAGATGTGTTCGAATAACGGCCGCTACATCAGTATCTCTCATAGATTTGAATTTAATATTTGCTTGATTAATTGCAAATGAAAGATCTGAACAGTTTTTAAGATGATACATTTTAATGGTGGCTGATTTTAGGTTGTTTCTTTGCATGGATTCTGAGGAAGTGACTTGGATGTAATTACACAAAAGCATAATAATAAATACAATATAACTCAAAATTCATTGGAGGAGCCTTTTCATTTGCATAAAAACCGCACTTAAAAAAGACATTAATGTCTGTTAGTTACCAGTTGGTCAGTCTAGTCTCTGTAAATAAAGATACAATGTATTTCCTTTAGAATAATTTTGCTACCTGCAACATTTTTAATAACTATGTTTCTGATTAAATGCACAAAACATACAAAATGCGTCAGATTAATGAACAGATGCAACAAATGTATGTTATCCAAATCACACTTACTCAGAAATAAAACAATGTCACTCATTATATATAGCATATCATTATCTTCTCTGTGTCTTGAGAAGACTTCCATTATGTGCAACACATGCTAATAGGACATTTCCAAAACCCCTTCGGTTCTGACACAAAATGCAGCTGTGTAAAAAATTGTCAGTAGACGTGCAACATTTTCATTGTTGTTTGCAAAATTGACTTTGGTTATGGGTGACATTTTTTGCACAGATAGGGCAATTTTCTCTTCCCACAGCAGTTATTCAATATGCAAACAAGAATATTTGTTCATAATACAGTAGTGTGTAGTACATAATACCTTATGTACTTATCTCAGTCATGTACATGTGTCCTTTGTACTTATCCCACTCATATGTCTATTCAAATAGTAATATTTCATATAATTAAATATAATGGTAGGGAAGTAACTGACCTAAATGTTTTAAAAGTAAAGGTATAGTCCAGTACATTAGAATTCCCAAACCGTGTTTAATGTTATGAACCATAGCTCTGCACATCCACATGTTTGATGTGTTTGAGATCTACCCTTGAAGAAGTATTTTTGATAATTACGTTTTCTTATATTAATGATATTATACAAGTATAACAGCAGATAAAATATACGCATTACTGTGGTAGTATTGTGCACATGTGTTGCCCATGTATACCCCCCCCCCCCCAAGTGCGATTGGGGGTATACTGTAAGGATGCTACTGGTGCTGCCTTTACCTGTTGGCTCACAGGGGCCTAAGCCTCCACCACAGGGAGCCGGGGTGATATAATACAATACTCTCTGTGCAGCGCCTCCACCTGGGAGGGATCCCGGCCTAGTGAGCGGAGCCCCTCACAGGACCCAATAACATTAATCACAAGCTGTATATAAAACAATAGCATTTACTGGCACAGGAATAGCTCTTAACACTCTAATGGTTACTAATAGGTACAACTAACCCTTCGCCTAGCAGGGCCTTAACCCATCACCGTGTTCCCCCACACCGTGTCCACAGAGAGACCCACATCAAACCCCAATGTGTGTCAGCGCTGCCCACTAGGTGAGGTGTACTTGTTGGTGCACTTGGTGTATAGGTACCTGCCGGGTGTGTCCACACCCGGGTGCGCAGATGCTGTACTTGGGTGGGATCCCTGCTGTAGAAGGGTGATCCCATATCGTGATCCGCCTCTATGGTGGATGGCTCCTGCATGGAGTGATCCACCTTTGGAATGTCTCTTATCTCTGCGAGCTGCAAAGAGTGATTAAGTCTTATCACCAGTGACCAGGATATCCACGCTTCCTGGCTGTAACCCTCACTTATGCTAGTCCTACAGGGCTGTGTCCGTATCCTATGGGCCGGTCCCTGTAGCAACCACAAGCTGAGGGGAGTTGGCCTAGCCGGGGCCTAGGGTGTATTTCTGGCCTAGTGCAGGGGCCACCTGCTCCTTGCACACCCTACCCTTACTCTGTCCCAGCACCGACTGACTCTCCTTTCCCAGCACGCGAAAAGTAGATATCTCCTTGCAGGAGATCTGGCCACGCGATTGGCTCCCTGGCATCAGGAGGTTAGCAGCCCCAGGTGATGAATATATCCCCAATAAAAAAGAGAGAGGGGGATCCGCACATTCAAAAAACAGATATCAGAATCATCACCTATGACGAAAAGAGAGAGAGCAGAACAAATAAAAATGATAGATCAAATAGAGATCGATCACGCTCTAACCATGGTAAGGGGTATCGTAATCCCAATTATAAAGGGAAAAATTACATTGAGGGTTTTAGATATGGTTCTAGGCCTCAGGGCCAATATAGAAACTATGAAAATGAATACAAAAACCCCCATGTAAGAACATCTAGATACTCACCCAGAAACTCCCCCAAATTCTCACCTAAACGCCCAGCTAGACTGGAACCAACTACAGATTCACCTTCTTTTTTAGACCTAATTCGAACAAGGTTGGAGAGGAAGGTGAAAACTGTAAAAGATACACTGAATACCCCACAAGAGAAAAGAAAGATAAGGGATGTGTCAGACGAGGAACACGAGGAGGGACCAGAGCACAAAAGAAGAGGGTACTCTTGGGAAGGGACACCGTAGCTAACAAAGGTGTCTTTAATCTCTCCTCTACAGTTTTGAGTAAAGATCAATTGGGCATACTTGGAAGGGGCCTGAGCTTCTCGAAGGCCTGTGGACCAAGCTCCTTCCAACTGTTCAAGGATCTACACAAGTTCACTCGCAACATTACCCTTAAGCGACATTTCCTGAAACAAGATATGGATACTAATCATAGTAACGGTTTCTGCAAATAACACCGATATGGAATTGGTTATCAGACATACTGACTTTAAAAGCCAATCCAAATTTTATCCTGCACATTCCAAAGGTCATCACATTAAAACATTTTTTAACATGGTCATCAATGATTTTAATGCTCTATCCCATAATTTTAAGTCAGGTGATATTAAGCACAATCTCAGTAATAGCGAGTCGTTAGCCCTTAAAAATCTAAAAGAAAACACTGATTTAATTATAAGGCAAGCAGATAAGGGTGGGGGCGTAGTAGTCCAGGATAGATGTGACTATGAAAAAGAAGCCTTACGACTACTAAATGATAAATTGTCATATATAGAATTATCTAAAGACCCGACGGCTGAATTTTTGAAGGAGCTGAAGGTCCTGGCAGACAATGCACTCGCCCTTTCTGTTATCACTACAGTGGAATTTGCCTTTTTATTCTTGGAATTCCCTAGGATCCCCATTTTTTATCATTTACCGAAAATCCACAAGGCTCTGGTTGATCCTCCTGGACGCCCTATTGTGTCAGGTATACAATCGATGACAGCCAACCTTAGTCAATATGTGGATTTCTTTCTCCAACCCTATGTTGGAAAATTAACCTCCTATTTGAAAGATTCGACTGCAGTTTTAAACTTATTTAAGGATTTTCAATGGAAGAGTTCATATGTATGGATTACATGCGATATAAAGGCCCTGTACACCAACATACCACATCAAAAAGGGCTAGATGCGGTTAACTCCTTTTTGGAGGACGATCAGGCACTGCACCCATTGAATAGAGAGTTTATTCTTGAGTCTATTAGTTTTATTCTATAACATAACTATTTCCTGTTTCTCTCCACTTTCTACCTGCAGGTTTGCGGGACTGCTATGGGCACTAGATTTGCCCCCAGTTTCGCGAACCTGTACGAGGGTAAGTGAGAGTCAAAGTTCCTTGTGCCCGAAAACACGCACCACAGGAATGTCGTTGTGTGGAGACGCTACATAGACGACATCCTGTGTGTGTGGGATGGTGATTGTGTTTCGGCCAGTGAATTTGTGGCTGATTTGAATAAAAATGATTTTAATCTCAAGTTTACACACAGAATGGATGCCACACAGATAGACTTTTTAGATCTAAGACTTACTTCTCGAGTGGATGGCACTGTGGAAACCGAGACCTTCTTTAAGGAGGTGGATACCAGCAATTTGCTGATGGCAAATAGCAGTCACAAGAGCACATGGATCAAAAACATACCAGGAGGGCAATTTGTCAGACTCAGACGTAACTGCAGTAATGTAGAGGTTTTTAACCAACAGGCAAACAAATTATTTTTAAGGTTTAGAGAGAGGGGGTATCCTAAAGAACTTTTAGAAAGAGAGATAAAAAGAGTCCGTGATTTGGATCGTAAAGAACTGTTGATACAAAATAAAAAAAGAAATAATGAAATCCAATCAAACAAGGGTGGATTGGTAGATGTGGCTTTTATCACTAACTATAATTCTGTATATAGGGATATTGAGAAGGTTTTTAGTAAACACTGGGGCATACTGTGTAAAGATCCCATATTGGGATCTCATCTAGACACTAAACCACGGTTCATATATAGGAAAGCTAAAAATATTAAGAACATACTAGCACCTAGTGATGTGTTTGTATGTAGTAATACTACTACGTCTAACACATGGCTTGGAACCAAACCAAAAGGTAATTATACCTGTGGTAAATGCAGTATTTGCAAGTATTTACACCCTGTAAAACAAACGTTTAAATCTAATAACACACTAGAGGTTTTTAGTATTGATGACTTCATTTTATGTACTTCCACACACATTGTATACTTGTTGGAATGTGCATGTGGATACCAATATGTCGGCAGAACCAAACGGTGCCTTAAAATCCGTATCAAGGAACATATCAGGAACATCAAAATTGGGTTTGAGAAACATAGTGTTTCGAGACACTTTTTATTACACCATGGTAAAGACCCTTCTAGTCTTACTTTTAAGGGGATTCAGTTTATTCCAGTAAATAGAAGAGGGGGGGATATAGTTAAAACATTATCCTCTAAGGAGACTTATTGGATACATAAATTAGATACCATGTCCCCTAAGGGGCTTAATGAGGATGTGGATATTTGGGCATTGTATTAAATTATAATCATTAGCCCATATCCGCAATAGACCCTTGGGACATGCTATTACTCTCCTTACTCTGCTTCTCCTTCTCCCTTTTGTACTATATCCTTTATTACTCTTAGTTAATCATTATATATATATATTTGAAGGATTAATAGATGTCTATTTTAATATTTTAAATTTCTGATAAACTAACATTGTGTTTCTTTTTATTCCAGCATGGTTTTTTTTATATATCTATGGTATATTTATGGTAGGCTAGATTATAGGTTAGTTTACTGTTTATTTGTGTTTTAAAATTCTGCTAATAAAGTTGTTGTTTTAAAAGTAATAGTATATCTTCCCTATCACTTTGACCATGGCTCAGATGATTGGTCTAACTCTAATAGTCTGACCAATGAGACATCTCTGAGAGGTATTTAAGACCTCTGGGTAATGGCCAAAATTATTTACCCTGAAGAAGTACTTAGATGTACGAAACGCGTTGGATGTATTTAACCTATGCCACCACATTGTTTTTTATTATCCCCTGGATCTGCATTTAATCCATTATCTTTTGGTGTTATTGTGCTGACTGAGCGGTTTATGCGCCGCTATAGAGACTCTAAGGGACTTTCTCCTGCTCCTTCACCATTGCCACGGGAACTGTGACGTCACTCCGCTACATCACGTGACGGAGCGGCATCGTGGCACGCTGTGCAGGCGCATGCAATTGCGGAAGTGTTTGCTGAGCCTTTCCATCGGCTCTGAACTGCCCTGCCATTGCAGCAGCTGATAAAACGGTGAAATCTCCACAGGAGAAACGAAGGACTGTAAGGAAAAAACCCCCTGGAAGAGGCATATTGCCGCTTGAGACTCGGTTCCACTGGGTGCCTGAACCTGCAGTGGAGCCAGACTGCTGTTAAAGAACTCCCTTGAAAGCAGCATCCTGCTGGATGAAAAGTGTATGAGGGATCCTGTGCCCCACAACTACCACAGAGGCTCCTGTAGAGAAAGCTGAGTACCAGATTCCCCTGTCTACAACCATGGAGTGGTAAACAAGTGTGATATACACTAAATGCTTATGATTTTTCTATTTGATGTACGCAGATTTTATACCCCTTTAATATTGTAATACATTTTTATTACTTGCTTCACTATTTGGCGTTGTGCGCTGTTTTCTTTTTGTTTCCATTTCTTAGAGTGTGTGGGGTGCTGAGCCCCCCCCAATGTTTATAGCAGCAGACGCCCTTATCAACCACACGGTTATGATATAATTTATTATACAATCACTTATTCACTTGGTATTGTGGTTTATTTAGTACATTTATGGTTTAGTCACTGCACTTTATTTATTTATAAGTAGGAGTTAGATAGTAGCGCACAGTTTATTCTTGTTTTTTTCCAGGAGTATATACACTGATATAAGCATAGACCTGTTTGTACCTGGTTACTATATACAGAGCGATGACTGTAACTATCTGTGTATAAAAACGGTGTACCATTGAACTACTTTGTTCAACCCAGCAAATACCATTTTGCCAAATACAGTCACCATACAAACATCTGATTAGTACAAAGGGTTAGTGGCAATATACGTTCTATACATACGCAGGAGTCTATGGGGGGCATTCAATAACATTAAGAGAACACTAGTTCCACCAGCACCTCCAAATACACTCTTATCGCACCTACTTGGGGTTCAGTTTATACCCACATTTTTATCCATTTGAGTGTAATAGTTCAATTTAAAGATGTATTAAAACTTTTTTGTTTTTTGCGCCGTTTTCGTTTTTAATTTCTGGTAAAGGGGATCTATTACCTTATTACCTTAGAAACATATACATTATGTCTAGAGTGCATTTATAGGGGTACTTCTGAACTTCTCTGTTCACTCTTGCTAATAATATATAATGAATACAAAAAAGGATGGGGGAGCACAATGGTTGGAAACAGGCAGTGTTAGAGAACTGGTGATTGCTTTTTAAGGTGAAGCGGTTATATCTTGAGCGGATGTGTTAGCTCAGGTGTCTAATCTCTAATTGGAAGGATAGGCACACATGGGTGTACGTGTGTTGGTGTGAAGGTGAAATAAAATAAAGATATATAAAACTTACACGGCCTTGTGTAAGCCCTGTCACATCAAGGTTTCTTTGGGAGTCCCGTGTGCTTCTGATGAGGCTTTTCTTCTTGCGATGCGGGTTCTTCTTCTTGATGTAGCGGCCACTTACTTCGTTGATTCACAGTGCCACTCCAGGGGGATTTCCTCTCGTATAAATAGAAAGGAGGATAGGGTTAACACATATAATTATATATACGGCAATGTGGGGGGGGGGGGATGTTGTTTTTTATGAACAACCAAGAAGATTGTATACTATATATTATAGTTTAGCACTCACACGGACTAGTGTGAGTGTAATCCTATCTTGGTATCTTGTACACTTCTAGGTGTTGCCCAATCAAAATATCAGATGATGAAAGGGTGGGGTATAAGGGTATTAGTGGTAAATATAACACGATACTCACACGGGCCAGTGTGAGTACACACTCTTAGCGGTATCTTGCTCTTCTATTCCAGTTGTAGGTGCTGGTGAAGATGGGGTTAATATAAAAGACACTAATGTCTGGAGGGTAAAAACACTAACTTTAATAAAACATGAAAAATAAAATAAAAAACAAACACAGAATATAATTCTGTGGAAGGTAAAAGCAAGGGGTAGACAGTGTGGTGTTTAGTTGTAGGGAGTCTCTCTCTTCCGCGTCCGGATGGAGAGCTGCAACTGCACCTCCGCCTCCTCTGAAATGTGCTTTAAAATTTTCCAGGTGAAGAGCAACGCGTTTCGTCCAAGTACTGGACTTCCTCAGGCTCTGTAGATGTGGTCCTGCTGTTCCCAATCTCTTTTATGCCGAGTTGGACCAATCCAGATCGTTGTGTTGGTCCGGATCCGTTTCTCTAATGCGACATGATGTCGCCATCTTGTGAGGTGCGCGCGCATCCCATCTTCTGCTGGGTCGCGTTTGTGTGGTGATCTGATTGCTAATAAAGTTTTGTCCATGTTGATGTGTTACGTGTTCTTTCTAGCTCAGCCAGTAAAATCATTAATGTCCTTGTCAATGTCCAATTTGTTTCAATAAAGTTCTGAGTTGATAAAAAAGGGGAGAAAGTGCGCGCGCAGTCCCTAATGTACTGCGTGATAGTATTGAAAGTCCCTGGCTTCTCACAATTGCCTGAGGGGCTGAAAAAATTATGTATATATATCGTGGAAGGTATTGAATATACCTAAGGTTGTTACTACATAGGGTATAGTTGCTATACTATGCCATAAGTCTCTCAGTGTGTAATTTAATAAAATTATCTATGTGTGATAAGTTATGTGTCTTTTTTGTGTGCTCATATTGTTGTAAAGTGATTAAAAAGTTGATCTAAATTTCAATTAAATTATTTTGCTCCAAAAATTGAAAAACATGATTCAATCTTGTGTTTGTTGATTTATAAATAGTGTATGTTTTAATGTGAGTTAATCTGGTTTTGTGTTGATAAAAAGGTGATTAAATATTTAATGTGTAAGGTGTTTAATTTAATTAAATTAGATTAAGTGGTTTATTGTAGAGTGATGGATGTAATTTGTGAATAATGCATAACTTATTATAAGTTGCATCCAAAAGTAATATATATAAAAAATGACATATATAAAAAATATATTGTCTTTTTACTAAAAGTGAGTGTTTGAAAATTTAAAGTGCAAAGTGATTAAGGTTAATTTTGTGAGATTAGTTTAAATACCTATTAAAGTTTAGTGGAAAATGGTGTTGATAGGGATAATAAAATAATGATATTCAACTAATAATGGTAAGCAACATGCTGAATTAATATCTTATGTGGGTAAGTATGGCAGGTGAAAAACCATGCTTTAAATGTATACTAACCAAGTTTAAAGCGCACTGCTGAATAAGGCAGGTGGAATTAATAGTGCCTAAAGCAGGCTAATGTAAATATAAAAAACAGCAAACAGTTCTAAAAATCCCTGCGTAAATACATATGAAACTGGAGAAGTGTCTCTGTCAGTGATAAATCGGAGCAAAAGTAGAATTAAAAGTTGTATTCCATAAAATGAAAATATTAAGATAAAAATATTAAAATATGAGGTCCTGCATTTTAAAAGGCAGTCGTGGTAAATGCTGTCCAATCCTAAAATAGCGGAGGGAATTCCAAAATCTTGAGTGGATATATCTGTTTATTGGAGAAAAAAAGCAGATTAGTGATTGTCATGGATTTAAGCATAGATGTTGTCCAATGAGTGGAATATGCGGGCCGTAGCCTGGGTGCTCACATAAAGGCCCCCAGATCTATGTCTATATTGAGTCCTCTGGGTGTTAGTGTCTTTAATTTGTATATCCAGAAGGTTTCTCGTTGGCATAGTTTACGTAGGCGATCCCCACCTCTCCAATTGACATCTACCCTCTCTATTCCCTTATACGTCAGAAGGTTTGGGTTACCTTCGTGGAATAAGCTAAAATGCTTAGAAACGCTATGCGTCATTAGCTGCCTTTTTATATTTCCCATGTGTTCCAGTACGCGGACTCGCAAAGGTCTTGAGGTGCGGCCCACGTACTGGAGTCCACAGGGGCAGGACAATAAATAAACAATGTGATCTGTGCGGCAGTCTAGATGTTGTTTTATCTTAAAAGCTTCTTTTGTGACGTTCGACGTGAATTCTAGTTTGTTTCCCTTAGCTGCTTGTTTGCATGCTTTGCAATTAAAGCAGCTGTGGAAACCTTTTACTGGGGGTAACCAGGTGTGGATCTTTGGTTCTTCTTTCTTGAAGACGCTAGGTGCTAATTGAAGTTTAATGCACGGCGCCTTTCTAAATATGACCTTTGGGACATTGGGGATATTGTCTTTAAGGACAGGGTCTTGTAGTACCACATGCCAGTGTTTTTTTATTTTTTTTTGAATTTTCATAGCAAAAAATAATTCAAAAAATTCAAAAAATAATAAAAAAAAAAAATAATAAAAAAAAAATAATAAAAAAAAATAAAAAAAAATAATAAAAAATAAATAAATAAAAAAAAAAATAATAAAAAAAAAATAACAAAAAATAATAAAAAAAAAAAATAATAATAAAAAAAAATAATAAAAAAAAAATAATAATAAAAAAACACTGGCATGTGGTACTACAAGACCCTGTCCTTAAAGACAATATCCCCAATAAATAAAATAAAAGGTTTCCACAGCTGCTTTAATTGCAAAGCATGCAAACAAGCAGCTAAGGGAAACAAACTAGAATTCACGTCGAACGTCACAAAAGAAGCTTTTAAGATAAAACAACATCTAGACTGCCGCACAGATCACATTGTTTATTTATTGTACTGCCCCTGTGGACTCCAGTACGTGGGCCGCACCTCAAGACCTTTGCGAGTCCGCGTACTGGAACACATGGGAAATATAAAAAGGCAGCTAATGACGCATAGCGTTTCTAAGCATTTTAGCTTATTCCACGAAGGTAACCCAAACCTTCTGACGTATAAGGGAATAGAGAGGGTAGATGTCAATTGGAGAGGTGGGGATCGCCTACGTAAACTATGCCAACGAGAAACCTTCTGGATATACAAATTAAAGACACTAACACCCAGAGGACTCAATATAGACATAGATCTGGGGGCCTTTATGTGAGCACCCAGGCTACGGCCCGCATATTCCACTCATTGGACAACATCTATGCTTAAATCCATGACAATCACTAATCTGCTTTTTTTCTCCAACAAACAGATATATCCACTCAAGATTTTGGAATTCCCTCCGCTATTTAGGATTGGACAGCATTTACCACGACTGCCTTTTAAAATGCAGGACCTCATATTTTAATATTTTTATCTTAATATTTTCATTTTATGGAATACAACTTTTAATTCTACTTTTGCTCCGATTTATCACTGACAGAGACACTTCTCCAGTTTCATATGTATTTACGCAGGGATTTTTAGAACTGTTTGCTGTTTTTTATATTTACATTAGCCTGCTTTAGGCACTATTAATTCCACCTGCCTTATTCAGCAGTGCGCTTTAAACTTGGTTAGTATACATTTAAAGCATGGTTTTTCACCTGCCATACTTACCCACATAAGATATTAATTCAGCATGTTGCTTACCATTATTAGTTGAATATCATTATTTTATTATCCCTATCAACACCATTTCCCACTAAACTTTAATAGGTATTTAAACTAATCTCACAAAATTAACCTTAATCACTTTGCACTTTAAATTTTCAAACACTCACTTTTAGTAAAAAGACAATATATTTTTTATATATGTCATTTTTTATATATATTACTTTTGGATGCAACTTATAATAAGTTATGCATTATTCACAAATTACATCCATCACTCTACAATAAACCACTTAATCTAATTTAATTAAATTAAACACCTTACACATTAAATATTTAATCACCTTTTTATCAACACAAAACCAGATTAACTCACATTAAAACATACACTATTTATAAATCAACAAACACAAGATTGAATCATGTTTTTCAATTTTTGGAGCAAAATAATTTAATTGAAATTTAGATCAACTTTTTAATCACTTTACAACAATATGAGCACACAAAAAAGACACATAACTTATCACACATAGATAATTTTATTAAATTACACACTGAGAGACTTATGGCATAGTATAGCAACTATACCCTACTGTATGTAGTAACAACCTTAGGTATATTCAATACCTTCCACGATATATATACATAATTTTTTCAGCCCCTCAGGCAATTGTGAGAAGCCAGGGACTTTCAATACTATCACGCAGTACATTAGGGACTGCGCGCGCACTTTCTCCCCTTTTTTATCAACTCAGAACTTTATTGAAACAAATTGGACATTGACAAGGACATTAATGATTTTACTGGCTGAGCTAGAAAGAACACGTAACACATCAACATGGACAAAACTTTATTAGCAATCAGATCACCACACAAACGCGACCCAGCAGAAGATGGGATGCGCGCGCACCTCACAAGATGGCGACATCATGTCGCATTAGAGAAACGGATCCGGACCAACACAACGATCTGGATTGGTCCAACTCGGCATAAAAGAGATTGGGAACAGCAGGACCACATCTACAGAGCCTGAGGAAGTCCAGTACTTGGACGAAACGCGTTGCTCTTCACCTGGAAAATTTTAAAGCACATTACAGAGGAGGCGGAGGTGCAGTTGCAGCTCTCCATCCGGACGCGGAAGAGAGAGACTCCCTACAACTAAACACCACACTGTCTACCCCTTGCTTTTACCTTCCACAGAATTATATTCTGTGTTTGTTTTTTATTTTATTTTTCATGTTTTATTAAAGTTAGTGTTTTTACCCTCCAGACATTAGTGTCTTTTATATTAACCCCATCTTCACCAGCACCTACAACTGGAATAGAAGAGCAAGATACCGCTAAGAGTGTGTACTCACACTGGCCCGTGTGAGTATCGTGTTATATTTACCACTAATACCCTTATACCCCACCCTTTCATCATCTGATATTTTGATTGGGCAACACCTAGAAGTGTACAAGATACCAAGATAGGATTACACTCACACAAGTCCGTGTGAGTGCTAAACTATAATATATAGTATACAATCTTCTTGGTGGTTCATAAAACACACCATCCCCCCCCTCCCCCCACATTGACGTATATATAATTATATGTGTTAACCCTATCCTCCTTTCTATTTATATGAGAGGAAATCCCCCTGGAGTGGCACTGTGAATCAACGAAGTAAGTGGCCGCTACATCAAGAAGAAGAACCCGCATCGCAAGAAGAAAAGCCTCATCAGAAGCACACGGGACTCCCAAAGAAACCTTGATGTGACAGGGCTTACACAAGGCCGTGTAAGTTTTATATATCTTTATTTTATTTCACCTTCACACCAACACACGTACACCCATGTGTGCCTATCCTTCCAATTAGAGATTAGACACCTGAGCTAACACATCCGCTCAAGATATAACCGCTTCACCTTAAAAAGCAATCACCAGTTCTCTAACACTGCCTGTTTCCAACCATTGTGCTCCCCCATCCTTTTTTGTATTCATTACCTATAAGGGTCCTGGATAGATCCTGCTGGGGTTCCGAGTCACGAGAGGATACCACTCGAAAACCATTTACAGGCAGTATTACACCACTCTTTTTATACTTCTGCACATCAGATAAACTACATAGAGATAGCGCCCGGGTACCTCCTCAAACAATAATAATATATAATGTAACAATGTCACTAGAAATATCTAGAGATGTCATGAAACCCTAAACGCCACACAACACCGGCAGCATAGCGGCGGTCAGAGGTCAGAGGTCATACCTGCAATAAATGGAGCCATCAAGTACCTGCAGACCCTGCTGCACCAACATTACCTGCATCTCCAGCAGATGTTAGAGCACCTGTCGATCCAGCAGACCATGGATGCGTTACTACTACTATTGTCACATGTGGCAGGTATGTGTCAGTGCTGTGGGTTTAGTGTCAATGCCATAGGTTAATGTGTTAAAATTGTATCTCTTTACATATTTTTTAGGCACACTCTGGAGTACATTGCGTGTTTATGTGTCTAGGGCTTGAGGTTTGGTGTCAGTGCCATTGTCCAGTTCAGTTACAGTAATGTTAATATTACAATATGTGTCTAAACTATAAGTTTAGAAAGAAAGCATATTTAAATTAGCAAACAGGCTTTTTGTATAGATCAGTGTTTTTGGAATTATAGAAATCAATAGCCCGGATACTGTACATCAAGCTGCGGTAACCTAAAAACCTAAAAATGCAGCATTATCGTCAAAAAAAGTGCCTTATTTTGATTGTACAGTACATAAACGTTGCACCACTAAAAATAAAGATTTTTTTCGAATCCAAGAAAAAGAGGCATAATACCACATTTTGGGATAATAACAGCCCTGTCTTTCCTATGTATATAATGGCCAATATACTGGTCATTATATATGTAGGCAAGATAAGATAAACCAATCTGAAATAGATGATAAAATAAAGCTTAAAATATATTACAGTACATATTAACCCCTTAGTAACTCACAGGTCAACTAGTCATGGATTTTCATGACTAGCTGGCTACAAAAGGATTAATATCAACATTAAACAACTCTATCTACCCCCCTTGGCTACCTTAGTGGCTAGTAAATCAATGCCATGCACCCCACCCCCCAAACAAACCTACCCCCCTCCCTCTAGACCAGGGGTGGGGAACGTCCGGTCGAAATCATTTGCTCCGGCCCCTGGGAAGCAAGCTTGCACGAAAGGTCAAAAAAAAAACAACAACAAAGAAACCTCCCCCTCTCCTGATTGGCTGCCCGTGCTGTCACTCTGCCAAGATTTTTTTTTTGGCCCGCCACTTCCTACATGGAGCAAGTGTAGGGTGCAAGCCGGGTCTCCCCTTCCCTCAGCACTGCCCCCTCCCTTCTCTCATCCAGTAATGCCAGGTCCTCCCCTTCCCTCAGCACTGCCCCCTCCCTTCTCTCCTCCAGTAATGCCGGGTCCTCCCCTTCCCTCAGCACTGCCCCCTACCTTCTCTCCTCCTGTAATGCCGGGCTTCTTAGGCTCCGCCACTCCAGAAGCCCATCCCCGGGCCACAGGTAACCCACATGCCCCCTTATACACCCTCCCAGGCACCTTACCCACCCAAAGGTGAGAGAGGCCTTATTTTTGTGTGTGTTTGCAGAGGTTGGCTTACTGTGTGTCTCTGTCACTCTGTCACTGTGTGTGTCACTGTGTGTGTGTGTCAATGTCACTGTGTGTGTGTCTGGCACTGTCACTGTGTGTCAGGCACTGTCACTGTGTGTGTCTGGCACTGTCACTGTGTGTGTCTGGCACTGTCACTGTTTGTGTCTGGCACTGTCACTGTGTGTTTGTGTGTGTGTGTGTGTGTGTGTGTGTGACAGTCACTGTGTGTCACTGTCTGTCTGTGTGTCAATGTCACTGTGTGTGTGTCACTGTGTGTGTGTCACTGTCACTGAGTGTGTGTGTGTCACTGTATGTGTGTGTGTGTGTGTCTCACTGTCTGTGTGTCTAACTGTCTCTGTGTGTGTGTGTGTGTGTGTCACTGTCACTGTGTGTGTCTCACTGTCACTGTGTGTGTGTGTCACTGTGTGTGTGTCACTGTCTGTGGCTGTATCCTCCCCTCCAAATTCCATCAACATGGCTGCGCGATGTCACGTAATGACCATTGCCATAACAACGAGACGCTCCATGACATCACGCGTCATCAAGTTGACATGACAACGGGACGTATTATGGCGCCTAGGCATCACGTGATGCCACATTGTCATGGCAACATGTCACTGCCTGATGTCAGTGTCTCGTTGTCATGGCAACGGGGTGCATCACGTGATGTAATTTGTTTTCTAAATAATTTTTTAATATGTCCCTGTAACAGGGGAGTAATCCCTGTTCAAGTAATGTGCCTTTAATCTAGCAGTGTGGTGGTTAACTGCTGGTAGTCAATTAATAAACACCATCTGCCTGATCTAGATTGCTTACAAAAGCCTGTCTGTTGAGACAGGAAGTGACTCCTTAGCTCACTTGTGAGCTGACCTTTGGAGACAGAGCAGGGTTCTTGAGTCTCCCAGGAAAGACTGACCAAGAGAACACAGATCTCTGGAGCTGACCATGTCTTGAGCTCTGCCACAAGACACAGCAGAGCTGATTTCAAGACACAGGGAAAACTACTACACCTGAAGATGAACCAGGAACTGAAAAGATTTTCCCTCCAAGAAACAGATAAGACTTTTATTCTTAAGAGACTGCTTATATCTGCTTATTTCATGCTATGTGTTTATGTCTGGGAGAAATGCTTAACTAACGGAGATGTGAATTAATTGCATAGGATTTCACTAGAAATACTCCCAAGTGAATAGAAGCTTTGTTCCCCCCCTGTGTTTGGATGATTTCCTGATAAAAAAGGAAAAGGCACAATAAAGCCTTATTATAATTTCACCTTATAAAAGTCTTCAATTGTGTACCTCTGTGAACGTCCGTCTACAGTCCCGTTTTTTCATTTTGAAAATCTGGTCTCCCTTAGGCCTCGTCCATGGTTCCGGCGGGCGTGCTGAGGCGCTGAGGTTCAGGGAAAGCGGGTTCATTCCCTGGCCTTAAGACAGTGCGCCGTCAGGGGGCGTGTTGGGGGCGGGCCAGTGACGTCACGGAGCATCATTGGGCGAACCGTTCACGTGACCAGCCCTGCGCTCCGGCAAGCGGGAAAATTTTAAATTCTGATAAGACCTACGCTTCTGCGTGCTTGCGTAAGCGTAGGCGAGCCTCTACTAAAGCCGCTCTAATTGCGGCTGTAGGGGCTCAGTGCTGAGCGGAAGCGTGCCTCAGCGCGCCACCACCAGCAAGCAGCAACCATGGACGAGGCCTAAGCAAGTGGTAAGTCTGCTCCATGCCTCCGATTCCCCCCCCCCACCTGCTCCGATTTCCCCCCCCGTCCTGGCGCACGACCAAGTCCAGAGCAGCAGCCGCCTGAGGTGATGAAGAACCTGAGTATCACCTGGGCGGCGCGGGTAAGCAGCCTCCGGGGGAGGAGAGGGTATAAGAGGAGTGGGGCTTGGGGGATGGGGGGGAAGGGGGCATAAGAGGAGTGGGGCTTGGGGGATGGGGGGGAAGGGGGTATAAGAGGAGTGGGGGATGGGGGTGGGAGGGAGTATAAGAGGCTTGGGGGATAGAAGAACGAGTCTGCGGAGGGAGAGACGCCTCACTACCATCTCTCCTCCTTCTCCCCACACTGGGCAGCAGCTGCGGAGGAAGGCACCTGCTCCGCAGTGCCGCAGGGTAAGATGAGAGGGAACTATGCAGGGCCCTGACAAGGGAAGGGCAGGAGGGCCCTGGGACACCACCAGGCCTGACGCCTAATCCCAGCATCATTGGTCCCCTTGACTTCAATACATGTTGTATGATTAACTTTTGCAGACCCCCCCCCCCCCCAATGATCTGTGCCCCATAAAATGACTCGGTGTGATCTAAGCTGTCAGACCGTCCCTCATGCATCTCAAATTGCCACTTCTTGCAGCTGATTGTCATTCTTGTTTTGAGAGTGTCTGAAAGTGAGTGAGTGAGTGAGTGAGTGTATGAGTGAGAGGGTCTGAGAGAGTGTGTAATTTCCCCCCCCCCTCTCCGATTTGTGTGTGTGTGTGTGTGTGTGTGTATACAGACACCAACCCACAGTCAGTCATAGTCATCCACCACCCAAGTGTCAGTGAGTCACCCACCCAAGTGTCAGTGAGTCACCCACCCAAGTGTCAGTGAGTCACCCACCCAAGTGTCAGTCAGTCACCCACCCAAGTGTCAGTCAGTCAGTCACCCAAGTGTCAGTCAGTCACCCAAGTGTCAGTCAGTCAGTCACCCAAGTGTCAGTCAGTCAGTCACCCAAGTGTCAGTCAGTCAGTCACCCAAGTGTCCGTCAGTCACCCGTGTCAGTCAGTCAGTCACCCAAGTGTCAGTCAGTCAGTAAGTCACACAAGTGTCTGTCAGTCAGTCACCCAAGTGTCAGTCAGTCACCCAAGTGTCAGTCAGTCAGTCACCCAAGTGTCAGTCAGTCAGTCAGTCAGTCACCCAAGTGTCAGTCAGTCAGTCACCCAAGTGTCAGTCAGTCAGTCACCACAGTGTCAGTCAGTCAGTCACCCAAGTATCAGTCAGTCAGTTACCCAAATGTCAGTCAGCCACCCACCCAAGTGTCAGTCAGTCAGTCACCCAAGTGTCCGTCAGTCACCCGTGTCAGTCAGTCAGTCACCCAAGTGTCAGTCAGTCAGTAAGTCACACAAGTGTCTGTCAGTCAGTCACCCAAGTGTCAGTCAGTCACCCAAGTGTCAGTCAGTCAGTCACCCAAGTGTCAGTCAGTCAGTCAGTCAGTCACCCAAGTGTCAGTCAGTCAGTCACCCAAGTGTCAGTCAGTCAGTCAGTCACCACAGTGTCAGTCAGTCAGTCACCCAAGTGTCAGTCAGTCAGTTACCCAAATGTCAGTCAGCCACCCACCCAAGTGTCAGTCAGTCAGTCACTCAAGTGTCAGTCAGTCAGTCACCCAAGTGTCAGTCAGTTAGTCACCCACGTGTCAGTCAGTCAGTCACCCAAGTGTCAGTCAGTCAGTCAGTCACCACAGTGTCAGTCAGTCAGTCACCCAAGTATCAGTCAGTCAGTCACCCAAGTGTCAGTCAGTCAGTCACCCACCCAAGTGTCAGTCAGTCAGTCACTCAAGTGTCAGTCAGTCAGTCACCCAAGTGTCAGTCAGTCAGTCACCAAGTGTCAGTCAGTCAGTCACCCAAATGTCAGTCAGTGAATCCCCCACCCAAGTGTCAGTCAGTCAGTCACCGAAGTGTCAGTCAGTCAGTCACACAAGTGTCAGTCACCCAAGTGTCAGTCAGTCAGTCACCCAAGTGTCAGTCAGTCAGTCACCCAAGTGTCCGTCAGTCACCCGTGTCAGTCAGTCAGTCACCCAAGTGTCAGTCAGTCAGTAAGTCACACAAGTGTCTGTCAGTCAGTCACCCAAGTGTCAGTCAGTCACCCAAGTGTCAGTCAGTCAGTCACCCAAGTGTCAGTCAGTCAGTCAGTCAGTGAGTCACCCAAGTGTCAGTCAGTCAGTCAGTCAGTCACCACAGTGTCAGTCAGTCAGTCACCCAAGTATCAGTCAGTCAGTCACCCAAGTGTCAGTCAGTCAGTCAGTCACCCAAGTATCAGTCAGTCAGTCACCCAAGTGTCAGTCAGTCACCCAAGTGTCAGTCAGTCAGTCACCCAAGTGTCAGTCAGTCAGTCACTCAAGTGTCAGTCAGTGAATCCCCCACCCAATTGTCAGTCAGTCAGTCACCGAAGTGTCAGTCAGTCAGTCACACAAGTGTCAGTCACCCAAGTGTCAGTCAGTCAGTCACCCAAGTGTCAGTCAGTCAGTCACCCAAGTGTCAGTCAGTCACCCACCCAAGTGTCAGTCAGTTACCCACCCAAGTGTCAGTCAGTCACCCAAGTGTCAGTCAGTCAGTCACCCAAGTGTCAGTAAGTCAGTCACCCAAGTGTCTGTCAGTCACCCGTGTCAGTCAGTCAGTCACACAAGTGTCAGTCAGTCAGTCACCAGTGTGTCAGTCAGTCACCCGTGTCAGTCAGTCAGTCACCCAAGTGTCAGTCAGTCACCCAAGTGTCAGTCAGTCAGTCACCCAAGTGTCAGTCAGTCAATCACCCAAGTGTCAGTCAGTGAATCACCCACCCAAGTGTCAGTCAGTCAGTCACCCACCCAAGTGTCAGTCAGTCAGTCAGTCACCCAAGTGTCAGTCAGTCAGTCACCCAAGTATCAGTCAGTCAGTCACCCAAGTATCAGTCAGTCAGTCACCCAAGTGTCAGTCAGTCACCCAAGTGTCAGTCAGTCACCCAAGTGTCAGTCAGTCAGTCACCCAAGTGTCAGTCAGTCACCCACCCAAGTATCAGTCACCCACCCAAGTGTCAGTCAGTCAGTCACCCAAGTGTCAGCCAGTCAGTCACACAAGTGGCGAGTAGCAACATCATCAATACCAGCTAACATCACACGCCTCACCAAAGAGAAGCAGTTCCATCCATCACATTAGGGGTGAGTTAATTAAATGTTTGACCATATATAGGAGGCTAATTTTTAAGTTGATAATTTTGTATGGCCCGCGAATGATGTTATAAATATCCAAATGTCCCTTGGCATAAAAAAGGTTCCCCACCCCTGCTCTAGACTGATGCCCAATATCCCTAATAGCAAAATGTGGGGACGGGAGGGGTTAACTCCTCCATTACCTTAGCGTTAGTAAAGCATGGGGGGTAAGGGGGTGACAGAGTGAAGAGAGTGGACTGTGTTACTGCTTCATACAATGTATTTTGTATTTACTAAATGCTGGGGAATGTGTATTAAATGTCTTTTTTTTTAATCTGCAGCCTCTGACATGAGAAAGTACTGGAGAGTTCTGTCATCAGCAATCCTTGGATACCCTGATCTGTCTGTAATCTAAAAAGTGCATACCATCCCCCACCCGTTGTGCTCCTGAGCACTGAGATGCAGCTGCAGTTTAGTGCAAACAAAAACAAACATGGTTAGGGGAGTAAGCAAACAGAAATCTGATTTGAGGATTAGCTGACGTGATTGCTGCTCTCAAATTCAGCTTGATTCATTCATGTAAATGCCCCAGCCCCTCCCCCTCCATATCTGAACTGGGCATGTTGCATGCAACAAAAGGTTGCTTGCTATACACTGATTACAAGCATTGTAAAAATCGCAAACAATTATCGCATTGATCAACCTGCCTTTTGTTAACAAAAGGTCAAATTGATGAAGACTTTCACACTTTGTCAGTTGTTGATACTTGTCAGCTGTTACCGAAACTTGTATCTGGAAGAGTAAAAAAAAGATATGCGAAAACAAAAATAGTTTATGGGGAAAAGCAAGGCAATGATTTATTAAAACTACATACCGGTTTCCACTAAATTTAACTTCATAACCACAGGTGACACATTATTTATATGATTTAGGTAATTATTGCAAGTTTTCACAGTTAGACACTCCTTCCAGTACTTCTTGATCCCATTCACTAGCTTGTCTTTGTTTCCCGGCTTCACATTCTTTCGAAGATGTTGTTTCAACATGTCACATCAATTCTATGGGGTTCAAATCGAGTGATCTCCAAATATAGAGATAAATATCATACGGCTATTGCCAAGAACAAAACAAGCACACACAATAACACAGTTAATAGTATACTACTGCTAAAAAAAAGTTACAGTACTTACTCCGGTGGCATTCTGACCCAGCTGATTCCACCGTCCTTAAAAAAAGTAGCAGATATACTGTGTTTTTGGTTGTTATATTCGATGAACCGGTGACCCTATGAGAAGAAATCTAAAATGTATGGTGCCTCCACCTGTACGATAATTCAGATACATTCATTCAGATACAGTTAGAGTACTAATGTATGTATGTATGTATGTATGTCTTTATTTGTATAGCGCCATAAAATATACATAGCGCTTCACAGTAGTAATACATGTCATATAAATAGCAAATATAAATAACACATCATGGGAATAAGTGCTTCAGACATACTGTAAAAGTAACATTAAGGAAGGAGTCCCTGCTCCGAGGAGCTTACAATCTAATTGGTAGGTAGGGAGAACGTACAGAGACAGTAGGAGGGAATACTAGTAAGTGCGTCTGCAGGAGGCCAAGCTTTGTGTCATGTGTCCATGATTATCCAGTGCTACTCATATGCTTCTTTAAGCAGATGTGTCTTAAGGTGGGTCTTAAAGGTGGATAGCGAGGGGGCTAGTCGGGTATTGAGGGGAAGAGCATTCCAGAGGTGTGGGGCAGAAAGTGAGAAAGGTTTAAGGTGGGAGAGAGCTTTAGATACAAAGGGGGTAGAAAGAAGACATCCTTGAGAAGAACGCAAGAGTCGTGATGGTGCATAGCGAGAAATTAGGGCTGAGATGTAATGAGGGGCAGAAGAATGTAAAGCTTTAAAAGTGAGCAGTAGAATTGAGTGTGAGATACGCGATTTAATCGGAAGCCAGGAGTGTGATTTCAGCAGGGGAGACGCTGAGACAGATTTAGGAAAGAGTAGAGTGATTCTGGCAGCAGTGTTTAGGATAGATTGTAGGGGAGACAGGTGAGAGGTAGGAAGGCCGGACAGCAGGAGGTTGCAGTAATCGAGACGTGAGAGAATGAGGGCCTGAGTCAGAGTTTTAGCAGTTGAGTAACAGAGGAAAGGGCGTATCTTTGTGATATTGCGGAGGAAAAAGCGACAAGTTTTAGAAACGTTTTGAATATGAGAGGAGAATGAGAGAGAGGAATCAAGTGTGACCCCTAGGCAGCGTGCTTGGGCTACTGGGTGAATGATCGTATTTCCAATAGCAATGTGGAAGGATGTAGTAGGGCCAGGTTTGGGAGGTAGTATAAGGAGCTCTGTTTTTGCCATGTTAAGTTTCAGTCGGCGGATGGCCATCCAGGATGATATTCCAGAGAGGCATTCAGAAACTTTGGTCTGTATAGCAGGTGTAAGGTCAGGGGTTGAAAGGTAAATTTGTGTGTCGTCAGCATAGAGGTGATATTTAAACCCAAAAGATGTGATTAGGTCACCTAGAGAGAGTGTGTAGAGAGAAAAGAGAAGGGGTCCCAGGACAGAGCCCTGGGGTACCCCCACAGAGAGATCAATAGAGGAGGAGGAGGTGTTAGCAAAAGAGACACTGAAGGTACGATGGGAGAGGTAAGAGGAGATCCAGGATAAAGCTTTGTTCCGAATACCAAGAGTATGGAGAATGTGAAGGAGAAGAGGGTGGTCCACGGTGTCGAATGCTGCAGAGAGGTCGAGTAATATGAGCAGAGTGTAATGACCTCTGTCTTTGGCAGCGTGGAGGTCGTCAGTTATTTTAGTGAGGGCTGTTTCAGTAGAGTGAGCAGTGCGGAAGCCAGATTGTAGAGGGTCTAGTACAGAATAGGTGTTGAGAAAGTGTAGCAATCGAGAGAATACAAGACGTTCAAGGAGTTTGGAGGCAAAAGGCAGGAGGGAGACAGGTCGATAGTTAGAAGGACAGGTAGGGTCAAGCTTGCTGTTTTTGAGTAATGGTATAACGGTTGCATGCTTGAAGGATGAAGGAAAGGTACCAGAGTAGAGGGAAGAGTTAAAGATCTGTGTGAGCATAGGGATTATAGAAGGAGCAAGAGGTTTTAGGAGATGGGAGGGAATGGGGTCAAGTGGGCAAGTGGTAGAGGGCGAAGAGGAGATCAGCAGTGATACATCCTCCTCCGAGATAGCAGAAAAAGAGTCAAGAAAGACAGGAGGAGAGTTGGGAAGCATTGTGGGATGGGAGGAGGCAACAGATGGGATGTTCTGCCGTATGGACTCCACCTTTTTCTTAAAAAAGTCAGCAAAGTCCTGAGGTGAGATGGATGAAGAAGAGGAGGCAGCTGAGGGTGGTCTGAGTAGAGAGTCAAAGACAGAAAAGAGACGGCGTGGGTTAGACTTGTGTGTGTTGATTAGTGATGAAAAGTAGGTTTGTTTAGCCTGAAAGAGGGCAGAGTTGAAACAGGATAGCATAAATTTGTAGTGAATGAAGTCTGCGAGCGTATGAGATTTCCTCCAGAGGCGTTCAGAGGAACGAGTGGAGGAACGCAGCATGCGTGTGTGGGAGTTTAGCCAGGGTCTGGGGTTAGAAGGGCGAGGACGGCAGAGAGAAAGTGGGGCATGAAGATCAAGAGAGGAAGATAAGGCAGAGTTGTAGTTCCTGACCAGGTTGTCAGGGTCTGAAGCGGAACTGAGAGAGGAGAGGGAGGAGCGTAAAGTGGAATCAAGAGCTGGTAGGTTAATAGAGTGCAGGTTTCTGCAAAAACGAGGGCGAGATGGAGATGGAGATGGAGAGAAGCGAGAGAGAGAAAATGAGATGAGGTGATGGTCAGAGAGAGGAAAAGGAGAAATGGAGAAGTCGGAGAGAGAGAAGTTTTTAGTGAAAACCAGGTCTAAGTAGTGGCCATCCTTGTGGGTGCTGGCTGCAGTCCACTGTTGAAGGCCAAAAGAAGAGGTTAGAGAAAGAAAGCGGGAAGCCCAAGGGAGAGAGGGGTCATCAATGTGGCAATTGAAGTCCCCAAGGAGAACAGGGGAGTCTGAGGAGAGAAAGAAAGAGAGCCAGGATTCAAAGTGAGAGAGAAAGGCAGAAGGGGGATGAGTAGAGGAAGGTGGGCGATAGATGACCGCCACATGGACCGGGAGAGGAGAGAAGATCTGGACTGTGTGAGCCTCGAAGGAGGGAAAAGCAAGAGAGGGGGGAATAGAAACTGTTCTGTAACGGCAGAGAGAGGAGAGCAGGTGCCCCACGCCTCCACCCCTGCCATCAGGGCGTGGAGTGTGGGAGAAGGAAAGGCCACCGTAGGAGAGGGCAGCTTCCAGAGCAGAGTCAGACTGAGTGAGCCAGGTCTCAGTTATAGCAAAGAGAAGCAGGGAGTGAGAGAGAAAGAAGTCATGCACAGAGAGAAACTTGTTAGAGAGGGAGCGAGCATTCCAAAGTGCACAGGAGAAAGGGAGAGAGGAGGGAGGGTGGCAGGGGATGGGTATGAGGTTAGAGGGGTTGACACCAGAAGGAGTAGAAGTTGCATGTGGAAGGCGAGGACGAGAGCAAGTAGAAATAAGGCAGGGACCAGGATTGGGAGAGATATCCCCAGAAGCAAGGAGGAGAAGCATGGACAGAAAGAGAATGTGTGAGGATGATTTGTAGGGGTGTGTTTTAGTGCAGGCGGCATAACTGTGTGGTGACAGAGGGCGCAGGTAAGAGAGGAGTTCATGTGAACTGAGAAGTGGTGAAGTAAGGAGAGATGGCGAAATATGAATAGAGTTAGAGACATGAGGCTGGTGGATGGAAGTGCATAATTTGAAAATAAGTGAGGTTACAGTAAATATAAAAAGTAAAGGTGGCATCACAGCAATAGTAATGTGTTGATATGTGCAGAGTGGGATGATAACCTCCTTTCCAGCGTAGTTCAAATGCAGGAATCAGAAGCAGTAGATTGTGTCCACTTTTTCCACTTCTTTTTGAACTTCCTTTTTTAAACTTCCACTACTTGAAAGATTTCTACTTAAAAGCATTTCTGCTTAAGAGCAAAGGCTGCTAGCAGCAATGGCTGTTGTAAGTTTACTTATATACATTTAGAAAGTCACCTGGTCACCTGTGAACTAATGTTCACAACACAAACCAGAATGTGCTTAACTTGAAATGTAATTATGGGTCCTGGTCCAAGTTTAGAGATTACCTCTCACACATGAACCTTGAGTGGATGCTTCGGTAGAGGTTTCAAGAATAAAAAAAAAAAAATCCCCCTGAATCTCATAGTGGAAAATCTTTCCAGGGTGACTGATGTCTCCAGAAAATATAACATCCTCAAACGTTTCTCCAATCTCAATCTATGCACATGTTTAGTCCACTCTTTTAATCTTGTTAACATCCCTTATCATGGGATAAATAATAATAATAGAAAATGGGTTAGGAGCAGATAAAATAATGCAATGTCCATACATATCACTTGGCATGTACATAAAACAAACTGTACAGTACAACACTTTACATCACACATTCAAATGTCAATCCCAAATCGCATTTTATTAATCTGATTGTGGTCTCAGACACTGTAAAATCATGCTTCTGCTGTAGAATAATCCAAATCTCTGCAGCAGATTGTTCATGATTTTCCAGGCTGAGCTCGTCCACCAGCAAATTTGCTTCACTGTGAAAGACAAAATTAGGAAGATGAAAAAGAGTGCAGATGCATAGACATACAGTACATACTGTCAGATGAAATACATTAGAGTAAAAAGTGTATACAGTAGTGTACTTACTTGGTTCTGACCCTGCAATCCATTTTACAATCTGTTGTCTGCCCTTGTACCTTCTTGTTAATCCCTCATTGTACATGTGCATAATTGTAAAGCTATTTTCTTTGTAAACATTTTTGGTCATGGCTGCTATTCAGAATGTACTGAACTACTAATGAATGTAAATTGTGTATTGAATGTGTGTTGCATCTTCATTGTATTATACAGGTAAAGTTACTGGTGTAGATTCACTCCTACTTTTGATACTTTGCAAAAGTAGACAACCAATCGCTAACTCCGCCCCACCCAATATTAGCACCTTGTGCCGAATGTTGCGCCTGTGACATTAGCGGTATTGTACAAATTCACATAGAAATTGTCATACTCTCTGATCTTGATCAAATTGCTTATGCATTAATTATGGATCAATCCAGGTTCTACAGATGCAAGAACATTTTTAATTCTAAACCAGTCTCTGCTCTAAGTATCCTAAGAAGTGCAGGATACTGCTGATACAAGATGACCTATGACCCCTAAAACCACTCGTACAAAGACTGAAGTGGAAAAAGAAAACATGGCAGCACCCAAAACACCAAAGAAGAATACTTTAGGATTTATGGGGAAAAAGAAGATGGCCACAACCATAGATTGAAATACCCAGAAAAGCTGATTCTGCAACAGGTACCAATGCCCCAATCGCCATCACACCCAGCTTGTCTCCCCTCAAACCAGCACTTCGCACCAGATCCTACTCACCTCAAATCCTGCACCCTTCACCTCGGATCCAGCTCATCCTAACCCGGACCCTGCTCACCTCACTGCATACCCAGCTCAACCCAACTCGAATCCTGCTCACTTCACCTCGGATTCTGTTCACCCGACTCCAGGCTAGAGATGGGCGGATTTTTTTTGGTGAAATTAGATCCACAGCTGATCAGCTGGTTCCTGTGTTAAATCTCATAAAGGGCTATTTGCATTTTGCGGATTTTAAATGATTATTACCAAAACTTCTTATACCCTTGTATTTGACATATTATAAATTAATAAATTAATTTTAACTATTATATACTCTCTGGAACTTGCTTCATTTTTTGTGGGGTCTATTGTAGTAGCATCTAGAATCACATAGTTATAAGCTATATCACGCTATTCCCATTTATAGGGTTATGAATGCACGCAATTTGGGAACTTACTGATCCACCACTTCCATCTGGACTTAGTGTTAGTCACAGTTTTTATTGTGTTTTGCTATTTTCCCCTAGTGCACCACCCACATTGTTACCTCATTTTGAGCGCTGGTATCAACCTTTTAATGTTTAATTCAAATCCAGGAAAGAAAACATGCCCTTGAGCTCTTTATAGGAGCAAGTAATAACTTAGAAGGCAATCATGCAGTGAACTCTGATATATGATATACGTGAATATTCAAGACAAAGGTGGATTAAATTCGGCAATGCAACCCCTCTGTATCCTCCTCATATTTTACACCTTTCTTAACTCTCTGTAACGCTTGCGTTCATCACGAACAAGGCGGGACCCCGGTACTGAGGTGGAAAAGTATTAGACTGCGCACCCACAGCAGCGGAGGCACGCCTGGAGGGTGAAAAGTCAAGATAGCCGGATGTGGATTGGAGAGAGTGGGTTAGATGTAGTACTTGCAAAAGTCATAGGTAGGTGCCAGGTGGGGAGTCCGGAGTGCCGTGGTCTAGGGTTGGAGCCAGGAGAGTAGTCAAGAATCCATTAGCCATGGTCAGGGATGGAGAAGAGCGGAAGGTCAGAGGCAAGCCGGGGCTAGTAATCCAGAGAATGGTCCAAAGTCTAGCCGTTTCGGTAGACAGGGAGGGAAACACTGATAGGTTAAATACAAGGACAGGAACGAGGCAGGCACAGGGAAGTGGGAACACAATGTTACCAATGACTATGCTCAGCCAAAGTGTGAATGCACTAGCTGAGGATATATAGAAGGTAACCAATGGGACAGAGGGGAAGAGCAGAGGTGTGTGCACAACGGAAGCAGGGATAGTCTGTGAACGGTGCAGGAGACAGGTGAGAGTGGGGACATGCCCTGAGAATCTTTGCAGCAAAAGGCTGTACAGTGAAAGGTAAGGAGGGAGGACGCCGCGGATGATGTGTTCCACGATTCCTTACACTCTCCTGCATTATCTTGACACTTTTTCCTCTGTCACAGAGGAGGACGTGTCATTGCGGATGTTCTCTTCCCCTCTACCACTTGCCTTCTTTCCCTATTCCTTCCCATCTCCTCAAACCTCTTGCTCCTACTCTAATCCCTACACTCACATATTTTCAGCTCCTCCCTCTTTTCTGCTATGTTTCCCTACTTCTTCAAGCAGGCAACAATTATATCCTTATTGTAAATTAAAAGGGTTTGCCCTACCTGTCTCTCTAATTATAGCCTTGTCTACCTTTTGCCTTTTGCCTCTAAACTCCTTGAATGGTGTGATGGGAGGGGTAACCAGGCTATACAATAAAGGTTAAGCCCATCTGGATACCCCTGAAAACGTGGGGTCCCTGGCAGCTACCTATTTTTGTAGACATGCAATTATTTTGTTTGCAGGAGTTCGGGGTCCAAAGTTACCGGCAGTCCCCTAATTCTCCCCGGTGTCCAGGCACAATTTGCCAGTACGTGGGTTGAATTACACTGGGGCTGCCCAGTGAACCCCAGACTCCTGTTTTTTGAGCCCAGATATCACAAATCCATTTCCCTTGTAAGTATAAAGTTCCCCAAGTTCCATAATATTAAAATATGTTTTATAATGTTTTGTGCTTTTACTATAAATGTCTATTCAGTCAGCCCAGGCTTCCATATAGGTGCTGGGGAGTCTGGATAGACATCGTAGTTCAAGGAGGAGATGGGATGTTGTGAAGTGTCGGGGTGCTAAGTGGCCGGGGCAGGGTGGAGTACTGAGTCCGGAGAATAGAGACCCCCTGTGGGGAGGACCCTCTGGTCTGCCAGACTCAGTGGAGCCTGCCTGTAGGTGGCAATGGCTTGACTGGGGGAAGCGGCAGAATGTCGGCACATTTCCCATTGGTCAATTTGTATGTCCGGAGGAAGCATTTGCGACCATTTACCATCGGAGATCACCAGGCAGCTAGCCTGATTGACTCCGGTGATACAGTTACTCTGGTTCGACCTGATACTGTCAGGTCAGAGGCTCTGCTCCCTGGACCAGGGATGCAGGTCACCATGCCAGACGGGGACCTCGGTCAATCCAGGTCACCCGGGTGTTTCGACTGGGGTGCCGGTTGAGGAATGAGAGATGTGGGTGTTTTGCCAGGATTGGATACTAAGGTGCTACTCAGGAACGACCTGGGACATCTCATCTGCTCTTTTGCAAACTAAGATGCTCCTGTGGCTGAAGTCACAAGGAGCCAAAGTTGGGCACTTGCCCAGGCAGGGGAGCCTTTGGTACCCCTGCCCACTGAGGATATCACTGTCCCCCTGCATTTGGCATCACCGATTCCTGAGGTTTTTGTGTAGAGTGACCAGGTAAGCCAGACCGACCTTGTACTGTGCCCAGAGCTCCCTTCCAACATTCCTGTTTCCTCATGCCCTGACTTCGTGATGAAGGATGAGTGGCCGGAGCTGGGTACAAGGTTCCGAGAGGCAGTACGGTCCAATCCCGGCTTAGAGGTTGCAAGACTCCGGGCGTCCAAGTCTGCCTCTGAGGGTGGGTCGGATCTGTATCTCTGGCACAATGGGCTCCTGTACAAAGAGCAAGCCCTGGGTGCTCCAAACAGGGTATGGACTGGTAAGAGACAGTTAGTGGTACCTGAGGAGTACAGATGTAGCATCGAGTATCCGAACACTTGCCTTTGAAAATCTGGGGCAATCTCCCAGTAATGCTGCAACATTTCTGTGACATTTCTGCAGACAGACTAATGGCCCATCGGATTAACACAGCAGGGGTCCTGGCAGTCTCATTAAGTTTGAATGGGACTGCCAGGGACCCCCGCTGTGTTGATATGATGGGCCATTATTCTGTCTGCAGAAATGTCACAGAAATGTTGTAGCATTACTGGGGTATTGCCCCAGATTTTCCCAGGCAAGTGTTCGGATACTCGTGGCTGCATCAGTATAGGCAGCAATTATTGGACGTAGCCCACTCCATCCCACTAGCGGAAAACAGGGGGTTGCCCGCACCCAATCCCGGCTTTTGCAGAATTTCTACTGGCTTGGGGCATCTCGGGCAGTGGCAGATTTTTGCCGCTCCTGTGATGCCTACCAGCGGGTAGGCAAGTCGGGTGACCATGTGGGCGTCCCCCTGAGACCACTACCGGTTATCGATGAACCTTTCCAGAGGGTAGTGGTCGACATTGTGCGACCCCTTATGGTTCCTAGCTGGATGAGGAAGCGCTACATCCTCGCGTTGGTTGATTTTGTGACCCGATACCCTGCAGCTGTTGCACAGTCCTTGATTGAGGCTACTAAGGTAGCAGCAGCTCTGATAGGGATTTTTTCCAGAGTAGGTTCCCTAGCGAGGTTATAACCGATCAAGGGAGGTAATTAATGTCTGAGTTGCTCCACTGTCTCTGAAAGGCGTGAAGGGTGGCACACCTCCACACAGACCCTTACCATCCCAGACAAACGGACTGTGTGAGCGGTTCAATGGTACCCTGAAGCAAATGCTGTGAAGCTGAAAAGAGAGACTGGGAGGCTCATTTACAGCATTTACTGTGGGCAGCAAGTGCTTGTTCTGAAGCCCACTCGACAGAACAGTCTCATGGCTGCCTGGGCTATGGTACTCCGGCAGATTAACGAGTGCAACTATGTTGTATAGTTAGATCAAGAGACAGGGTGGCATAAAACCTATCACATTAACATGTTTAAGGAGTACTTCACGAGTGTGGCAGCGGTGCTGGCTATCTGTAGCCCACAGATGGAGGACCAGATGAGCCCAGCTTTGCCTGACCTCCTAGGGGAAGCTAGGAAAGGGGACACAGTAGAGCAGGTAGGGATAGGTCCCCAGATCGAGGCACCCCAGTGGGTGCAGGCATGAGCTATACTAGAACAGTACAAGGACCTGTTCACGGATAAGACGGCAGGACCCATATTACTGATCACTTAGTCCACTCCGAGGATCAGAGACCTCTGCATAAGAATGCCTATTGGGTATCAGCAGAGGTGAAGGAGCATAGAGGAGGAGATAGATGAGATGCTGGCCCTATGGGAAATGGTACCGTCTCAGAGTCCTTGGGCTTCACCGGTAGTCTTGGTACCTAAGGAGGACAGGACCACCCAGTTCTGTGTGGACTACCGGCAGCTCAATGCTCAGACGGTGTCAGATGCCTATCCCATGCCCCGCATGGACAAGCTTTTAGATGAGCTCGTGGGAGCAAGGTATCTGACTACAATGGATTTGTCCAGGGGGTACTGGCAAATCCCTCTGACCAAGGAGGTGCAGGAGATGTCGGCGTTCATCACTCCAAGTGGCCTATATGAATTTTTGGTTATACCATTCGGGATGCAGAATGCCCCGTCTACCTTCCAACGTCTGGTCACTAGGTTACTGGAAAGGATGCAAAGTTTTGCAAGGGCATACCTGGATGACATAGCTGTGTTTAGCAATTACTGGGAATCCCCTTTAGTGCATGTAGCAGCGGTGCTGAAGAGGATCGGGGAAGAGGGACTGACACTCAAACCATCTAAGTGTCTAGTCAGGATGGCAGAGGTACTGTACCTCGGCAATAGAGTAGGCGGGGGGCATCTCAAGCCGGAGCCGGCTAAGGTAGAGGCAATTCTCGAATGGCCATTGCCCCAAACAAAGAAGCAGGTCATGGCTTTCTTAGGCACCACTGGCTACTATAGGAAATTTGACCCCCAGTACAGTGCCCTGGCCAAACCCCTAACTGACTTGAACCAGAAGAAACTCTTGGTTCTGGTTGCCTGATCTCTCGCCTGTGGGGAGGCATTTCAGACTCTGAAGTCTGCCCTGGCAAGTGGTCCCACCCTGGCAGGCCCTGACCGATGCCTTGGACTATGGTGTCGGTGCTGTGTTGGGCCAGGTAGGCGAGGATGGGGGAGAGCACCCAATCGTCTACCTGAGTCACAAGCTGTTGCCTCGGGGGTGGTTTATGCCACCATTGAGAAAGAGTGCCCTGCAATTGTGTGGGCACTAAAGAAACTCATCCCTACCTGTGTGGTAGAGCCTTCACCGTGATCACTGATCACAATCCCCTCAGCTAGTTACAGAGGGTGTAAGGGGACAACGGAAAACTGCTCCGCTGGAGCCTTGCCCTGCAGGAGTTTGACTTTACCATCCAACACAAGACTGGCAGTGAGCATGGCAATGTGGATGAACTCCCAACAGGACATCACCAGTGACCAGAGAACCTCCAGGACCTCCGGGCTTGTGGAGACCTGATGGGGTGACTGCCCCATAGCCTTCATCTTGAAGGGGGACGTGTGACGGGAAGGGGTAACCAGGCTATACAATAAAGGTTAAGCCCATCCTAGTACCCCTGAGACCGTGGGGTCCTTGGCAGCTACCTAGCACCATAAGCCAGGGACCAGGGATTATACATGTAGAAATAAAGTGACCCCAGCCTTTCCTATTTACATGTTCCCTTTGCCCTACAAATGTGAAACTTCTTGCGTGTAAGTTTTATGTGGGATATATTGGTCGAAATGTAATTATTTTATTTGCAGGAGTTCGGGGTCCAAAGATACCGGTAGTCCTCTAATTCTCCCCAGTGTGCAGGCACCAATTGCCGGTACGTGGGTTGAATTACACCGGGGCTGCTCATTGTCCCCCAGTCAGAGAACCAGACGATCTTGTGTCTTGGGCCGGTGATGCAAAGGCGGGCTTTTCAAAGTTGCTCTGTTGTGAATAGCAGAGCAACGGCTTCCTTTTTGCAGCTAAGAAAGCCTGACGTAGGAGTCACGGCTATGATTTTTAGCTGAAAAGAGGGGAGCCAGGTGGATATCCCAGGCCTGCACCTACAGTATTGTAGCCTAGTTTTCACCCCCAGAGCCCCAGTAAGTGTGTTTTTAACCTGTACCTTTGTATTTCACTGTGTGTATACGGGTTTACCCGAATAACCCTCTTTTTATTCCACAACTGTGTTTTGCCTAGTGAATGATCCCGTTATAAATGTGCTAAAAGTCCTGGTCTCCCGTGACAAACAGCTTGTATTCTCTTGCTTGCTTCATTTTCTCACTACCTATTCTTACATAGATCCTCTACAATCTGGTTTGCGCACTGCTTACTCCACCAAAATATCCATCACCAAAATAATGACCTCCAAGCTGCCAAAGTCAAAAGTCATTGAACTCTGCTTATATTACTCGACCTCTCTGCAGCCCTTGATACTGTAGACCATCCTCTTCTCCTTCACTTTCTCCCTACTTTTGGTATCTTTAACACACCTCTATCCTATATTTCCACTTAGCTCTCCCATCATGCTTGTCATGTCTAGTTTGCTAACAACTCCTCTTCCTCTGTCACTCTCGCTGTGAGAGTATCCCAGTGGTCTGTCCTGCGACTTCTTCTCTTTTCTCTTTACACACTGTCTCTAGGTGACCTTATCATATCTCTTGGGTTCAAATATCACTTTTATGATGAGGACACACACATTTACCTTTTAACCCTGGACCTTATACCTGCTGTACAGACCAAAGTCACTGAATGTCTCTTCCCTACACATGCAGCGGCCGTTATTCGAACAAATCTCATAATGGATTTCGAGATTTCCCTGTGATCCGCACAAGTCTGCCTCTCTGTAATAGACGCACAGTAAGAAATAGGCTGAATCAGTCACTCTACTATGTACCTTTCACAGGCGATCGCAGGGGATTTATTTAATTTTAAACATTACAGTATTGTAGCAGGGGGTCTCAGGAGCACACCCGCATTGATTTCAAGTTTGGGTACCCCCTACTTCCCGAGATACAGTCCCCGTTATGGGGTGCCGGTATCTCCTATGCATGGAAATGTCCCGATATAGGAGATACCGGCACCCCATAATGGGGCCTGTTTCTCGGGAAGCAGGGGGTCCCCAGACTTGAAACCAATGCTGTTCAGTTCCGGAGACACCCTGCTACATTACTGTAATGTTTAAAATTAAATAAACACCTGCAATCGCCTGTGAGGCACACAGTTAGGGACTGATTCAGCCTCTTACTGTTGCGGCACACTTTATTCTAACAAATCACCAGTTTGTCCCTGGCTTTTTCCTGGAATGCCACGCTGTTCACCCGGAGCATGCCGCGTTCCCAGCCAGGGGTCATGCCCGGCTGACGTGCGGTTGATGTGTTAATTGATAATGGTTCAGGATTTAATAGGCTGCAATGCTTCGCGTGTCCGCCAGATGGCATAAATTCATGAATTGTAATGCAGTATATATATATATATATATATATATATATATATATAAATATATATATATATATACACTGTATAACAACAACCCCTATAACCCCTAACATACAGTACTGTACACATACAGTACTGTATATGCACATCAATGATACTATAGGCCGTCCCCTGGCGAGATGTGTTTGCAGCAGAGAGAGATCCGCTGCTCTCTCTGCGCAAACATCGGCACATTAAAAATTATTTAAAATACATTTTTATTCATAGTGTAGATGTGCAGGGGGTCTCCGGAGCTGAACCGCGTTGGTTTCAGGTCCGGGGACCCCCTGCTTCCCAAGATACAGCCCCCTTTATGAGGTGCCAGTATCCCTCTGCATTTAAAGGTCCCGATCACGTGACCGCGGCATGTAAACAAAGCAGAGGAATACCGGCACCCCCTAAAGGGGCCTGTATCTCGGGAAGCAGGGTGTCCCCGGACCTAAAACCACAGCGGTTCAGCTCCGGAGACCCTCTGCACATCTACAGTATGAATAAAACACATTTATAAATAAACACTCATTCCTTACCTTTGCGGCTATGTGCTATGGTAACGAAGCAGCATGACTGTATTTTTAATAATATTGTACAGTGAGGAGGGGGTTCCCTGAGCCACAAATCAAAGCTCAGGGGACCCCCTGCTCCTGCACAATATTATTAAAAATACAGAAATGCTGCTTCATTACCATAGCTGATAGCCGCTAAGGCAATGAAGGGGTTAACCCACTGTGCCCGCTTTATTGTGGGTAGCGGGGGTGGGTGAAGGGGGTATTTGGCCCTTGGTGTGAGTTTAGGACTTGCGGGGGGGTTGCGGGTGCACTTAACCCCTTCACGGCAGTAGCAGTTAATACCGCTACAGTCATGAAGGGGTTAACCCTCCGCTACCCGCCCGCAAGCCCTAAACAACCATCGTTGGGGCTAATACCCCCTTCAACCACCCCTGCTACCCACAATAAAAAAAAATCACACACAGCAGCCGGCCAAAAAATAAATAAATAAATCTAAATAAATAAATAAATACATGAATATAAATAAATAAATCTAAAATACATTTTTATTCATAGTGTAGATGTGCAGGGGGTCTCCGGAGCTGAACCGTGTTGGTTTCAGGTCCGGGGACCCCCTGCTCCCCGAGATACAGGCCCCTTTATGAGGTGCCGGTATCCCTCTGCATTTCAAGGTCCCGATCACGTGACCGTAGCATGTAAAGAAAGCAGAGGGATACCGGCACCCCATAAAGGGGCCTGTATCTCGGGGAGCAGGGGGTCCCCAGACCTAAAACCAAAGCGGTTCCGCTCCGGAGACCCCCTGCACATCTACACTATGAATAAAAATGTATTTTAAATTTATTTATTTATATTCATGTATTTATTTATTTATTTAGATTTATTAATTGTGGGGCTGCTGTGCGTGAATTTTTTTTTTTGTGGGTATATTTCATCCCTAACTTCTCACTACACACCTGTCTGACTCTTGCATTCTGCTCAAGAATGTATTCTCTCTAACCCTTTTCTATTTAAAGCCATCTCCCACCTAAAACCTCTCACTCACTGCCCCAAACGTCTGAACTGCCCTTCTCCTAAATATCCGACTGGCACTCTCTCTCAACCTTTAGAACCTTTCTTAAAACATAAATCTTTAATGAAATATATGGGTATCTCCGCTGGCTGGTACTATATATCTTACATGCATTGATCTTGGTCCCTTGCAGACACACTTAATAGAATACCCTCCATCTGTCTCTGTAAATTCTCCCTACTTACCCCTTCAATTGTAAGCACTTCCAGACAGGGACTCCTTTTCCTATTGTTTTATGTCTGAATGGTGTATTACTACTGTAAAGTGCTATGTACCTGGATTGCACTATATAAATAAAGATATACTGTACATATATACATACATAAAACAAAAAGATAAATTACAGCACCAGCTAAAGAAGTTTGAAACCATGTAAGTGACTGATGGTATGGGGCTAGAAAATAAAAATGATAAATGACTAAAAATTAAAAATGATAAAAGACCAGGCAAATGAAATAAAATATATAATTACAATGGTATTAATAAACTAAATTGATCATAAGCGGACCAACTGAAACAAACAACACAAACCAACATAAACACAAGTACAAGGGATTGGCAAACACAGAACAAACAGCAAACAATAGGAAAGTGGCATGGGAATAGGAAAGGGTGGGAAAAGGAAAAAACAAGAAGGAAATATATGCCAAATGAAAAAATAATAATAATAAAAAAAAACAGGTAGATGGATAAAAACACTGGAGACTCCAAGCAGCTCTTCTCAGGAACAACCACCTCCTTCAGCCATCTATAAAACAAGAATAGAAAGCGCGGGCTCCATAGCGTAAATCTATAAAAAGGTTTTAATGGTGAACAGAATAAATATGCAACTTACAAGGTTCGCTAGGACATAAACATGAGAAATGCAACAGTGGTATCGGATTATTCCCTGGATCAACATTCTTCCCATGTTTACCTATTTGGTATATCCCTGTATACCTTTCCTTTCTAAAAAGATGGCCAACCTTTATTTGAAAAAATCTATTGTATCTGCCATCACAGTTTCCATGGGTAATGAATTCCACATTTTAACTGCCCTTACTGTAAAGAACCCTTTCCTTTGTTGCTGGTGAAAACTCCTTTCCTCCTACCTTAAGGGATGCCCCCGAGTCATTTGTACTGTCCTTGGGATGAATACTTATTTTCAAAGCTCCTTGTACTGTCCCCGAATATATTTGTATCTGTGTATTTGTATATGTGTAATATATAGTTATCATATCCCCTCTTTGACGCCTCTTTTCTAATGTAAATATAGCTAATTTAGCTAGCCTCTCTCCTCATAAGTTAGATTGTCCATCCCCTTTATTAATTTGGTGGCTCTTCTATGCCCTCTCTCTAGTTCCATAATGTATTTTCTAAGGAGTGGTGCCCAAAATTGTACTCCATATTCAAGGTGTGGTCTTACTAATGCTTTGTAAATGGGCATAATTATTTTTACTTCCCTTCCATCCATTGCCCGTTTAATGCAAGATAAGATCTTGTTTGCATTTGCAGCTACTGAATGACTTTGGGAACTATTGCCAAGTCTATAAGCACTCCTAAATCCTTTTCCATCAAGGATTCCCCCAATTTATCCCCATTAATTTGTAAGTTGCCTGTGTTTTCTTGCTTCCCAAATGCATAACCTTACATTTATCTGTATTAAAACTCATCTGCCATTTACCTGCCCAAGTTTACAGTCTCTCCAAGTCCTTCTGGAGAGAAATTACATCCTGTTCTGATTCTACTACCTTACACAATTTAGTATCATCAGCAAAGATGTAGACTTTGCTCTCAATGCAAGTACCGATCCCCGAGGTACTCCACTCATGACCTGAAAAAGTTTCATTTATGACAACCCGCTGTTTTCTATCCTTCACCAGTTTTCAATCATTTTAATCACTTAAAACAATTTAAAGGCATTGTAACAGGGAAGCAACCCTGTGTCAATGAGGCAGCAATACAAAGTCTCAGTAGTCTGAGAATCCAGCAGGGAGCTGGTTAATTGCAGCTAGACAATTAACCAGTCTCCACCTGTAATCAGACAGGTTTAAAACTCCTGCTGAAACTGCACCAAGGGAGCCTTGAGCACACAGGAGGACTGTGTGTTGACAGCAAAACACCAAGGGACCAGACCTCTATGCCTGGACACAGAGGATGCAGGACCCTGCCAGAGGCTGGAACCTCAAGCAGACAACTATCCAGACTCTGGAGACTGATATGAAAGGCCACCTGCATTGAGGTACCTTTTAAGACTTTGGGGTGATAGACTGGTAGGGGGCTTTTCCTCCCACTCTTGTAGAGAGGGACTGGAAGTGAGTTAGCCCTTACACAGGGATAGGTGTTTGTTTATTTTGTTTCTTTTTATATGTCTTTATTTCTATAGCGCCATTAATGTACATAGCGCTTCACAGTAGTAATACACGTGACAATCATATAAATAACAAATAATATAAAGAATAAATCAGGGGAATAAGTGCTTCAGACATAAAAGTAACATTTAGGAAATGGAGACCCGGCTCCGAAGAGCTTACAATATAATTGGTAGGTAGGAAGAATGTACAGAGACAGTAAGAGGGCATTCTTTATTGTGCGTCTGCAAGGGGCAAAGCTTTATGTATCAGGTGTATAGTATTAGCCTCACTGATACTCATATGCTTCATTAAGCAGGTATGTTTTAAGGTGGGTCTTAAAGGTGGATTCCAGAGGTGTGGGGCAGTCAGTGAGAAAGGTTTGAGGTGGGAGAGGGCTTTAGATACAAAGGGGGTAGACAGAAGACATCCTTGAGCGAAACGCAAGAGTCGGTGGTGCATAGCGACAAATTAGGGCTGAGATGTAACGAGGGCCAAAAGAGTGTAAAGCTTTAAAAGTGAGGCGGAGAATTGAGTGTGTGATGCGGGATTTGATAGGGAGCTAGGAGAGCAATTTCAGCAGTGGACACAGACAGATTTAAGAAAGAGAAGAGTGATTCTAGCAGCAGCGTTTAGGATAGATTGTATGGGAGACAGGTGAGAGGGAGGAAGGCCGGACAGTAGGAGGTTACAGTAATAGAGACGGGAGAGAATGAAGGTGTGAGGGAGTGTGTAGGGTTAAAACTCTTTCACATGAGCAGACCAGGAAAAACACACCCTGGCTTGTAGGTCTGCAAGCTGATTGGAAAGGGGAGGTTTAAAAGGCAGACAGCAAATTTCCTATAAAGGCATACCCCGTTTTACGTACACTCGCGAGTACGTACATATTTTCAATGACCCAATACCCTGTTTACGTGCGCTCGCTTTGCGAGTACGTAAACTAATTTTTTCCCCTGCTGCTTGACAGCGGCGGCGCGCGCCTCTCCCTCACCACTCGCAAAGAATGAGAACAAGCAGGGAGGTGAAGGACCTGTGAGAGACGGGCACGGGGGACCGGTGAGAGGCGTGCATGTGGGACTGGTGAGAGGTGTGCACGCATGACCGGTGAGAGGCGTGCACACGGTACAGGTGAGAGGCACGCATGCGTACTTTACCAAGGGAAGCCTTGTGCCCCGGACCAGAGGTGGGATTGTGGGAGAAGATGTGAGGTTCCCCCACACAGAGTACGGACACTGTCCCAGGTAAACTCTTCAAGTCATATGTTTTACAATGAGTGATATGTTTTGGAGAGGAAGGAGAAGGCAGGGGAGGGTTTGCTCCTTTTGATAATTGTTATTTTTCATCAATCACTTGCAATTTGTCTAAGTGGACAGGACATTACACTAGCAGCCCTGCTGACTGAGGTCACAGTGACAACACAGCAATGGCGAAGAGCAAATTGCATTTGCTCACAGATCCGAATTACTGCCTTTGCATAGAAGGGAAGTAAAGGAGAAGTAAATGCGTTATTTGCATCAGTTATGCATATATATGACTTTTGCAGTACAGTACATGCATTGTAAAGTGGAAAAAAGGTATTGCTTCACTTTAAGTACATTTTCGCTTTACATACATGCCCCGGTCCCATTGTGTACTGTATGTAGCGGGTGTACCCCTATGGTACGGCACTACTGGTACTGCATTCACCTGTGAGGCTAACTTGAGTCCTGAGTCTCCGCCACTGGGAGCCTGGGGTGTACTTACACTCGGTGAAGCGCCTCCACTGATGAGGGATCCCAACGTAGAGGGAGTGTTCCCTTATCAAAACCCACATATACAATACCACACGTGATTGGATAAATAGTATTTACTGATCAGCATAATAATCCTTAGCACATAATCAAAATAGCATTACTCTGCAAACACAGCATTTATATCATCACACATACAGAACTGAGTGTGTACTTGGAATCAGTCCTGTATCACTTTAGTCCCTGATGTACCACTATGCCAGGGCACTTAACCTCCTAGTGTCCACCAGCTAGGAAATCAGTGTGCGTGTGAGGGACAGCGCTTCCCTGTGTTGGGGCCCGTTGGTGCACTTTAATATAATACCTTCCTGGTTAGGGTCCTAACCAGGAGAATCCTTGATGACTCTGCAACACTGCCACGTGATGCCACGCCGCTCTGCTCTCTGCAGAAATGAATGAACACGATGACTCCACAGTGGAGGGATCCCCAGCCGGATGATCCTCCGCACACTGTCTCTGATTTTGATCAGATGCTACACTAGCACTCAGGCTGTAATCGTAATCAGGCAATGTCCTGCAGCATAATCTCTCTCAGGCTATATGAAAGGGTCCCTGCATTAAGGCCTTCCCTATAGCAAGCACTCTCAGCACCTCTACAGTGACTCAGGGGACTAACTGGGCCCTAGGGGTTTTACCTATGGCCTAATCTCTGGAGCACTGCTCCGTGGATCTAACCTGCAGCTTCAGGCTCCTGGTCTTCACTGACCGCTTCCTCTCCCAGCAGGCAATAGTCCTTCCTGCTCCTTCGGCAGAATCCTGCAGCCTTACTGGCTCCCTGGTTTCAGGTGGTGTCACTGCCCCTGAGCATCATGGGGATTGTAGTCCCTCCTGCAGCCTTTAACATAGGGAGCTTCGTGCTCTCCCTCTAATGGCCGCCGATCCGCACCTCACGCTACTGCAACTCCTGTAATGGCTGCTGTGGGTCTGCCCCGCGCAGGCACAATCTCTCAAGCACTCTGCCACTCCTCGCTGCTTCCGCGCATGCGCAACTCAGCGTTCGTGCGCGCGCCCGCCCAACATGGCGGCGCCCTGCTGCGGGAGACACCAACAAATTTATCGCCCTGCCTGCACTCTGAAGGTAGGGGGGGACACCAGAACACGGGGAGCCCGATGGGGGTACATGGCTACATCCTCCCCCTGGTTGAAAACTCAACGACCCCGCTTGAACCAACAATGCACATCAACATTATATTATAAAAATACAGTGTTAAAATACAACTTAACGATTACTCTAAACGAGATTGTACATTTCAACAAACATATTTATAACTGAGGCTAGCTTGGCTTTAGCTTGCTGCTGAGACACATAGTGATGTGCCCCTAATGAATCATAAGCCACTCTAGTGGGAGGGCGTCTCACTCGCTGACTTCTGCGAGTCTCAGTCTCCAACTCTTCATCTTGAGAGATACCATCGTAGGCTTGAGGCCTAGACTCTCTGGCAGAGGGTGAACCAGTTTGGGGAAAGTCTCTTTGTAACTGATCATTGTCTCTATGGGGCACAAAACTCGGAGTGGTAGGATTTAACGGTTGGTTATTTGGTGAACTTTCTGATGATGGTGCTTGAATCGCAGGCCCATTACCCGTTGCTCTTTTGGGAGGTGCCCACCAATCTTTTGGGTGTTCCCTCCAAAGGATCTTGAATCGTTTCATCTTTGGACCCTGAATTCTCGGTAGACTCTTCAGGCTCACTGTCGTTTACTACTGTTTCTGTTTCTGGTTCACTTTCTCCCAGTTGTGGGATGGGTAACAAGTGGTTTCGGTGCCAGACCTTTACCCTGCCATTCGCGTTATGTATGCGATAGACAGGGAGACCTGGCATTTGGGACTCTACTTGGAAGGGTCCCTCTCTCCAGCGATCGGCTAATTTGTGCTTTCTGGGGATCCCTAAGTTGCATAGGAGAACTGCGTCTTCCGGTTGGAGTTCTCGGTACTGTACTTTGTGATCGTACCTCCTTTTGTTATTGGCGTTCAGTCTAGCGATAGCTCTTTCTGCTAACTGATAAGCATGGTGCAGACTGTCCTGGAGTCTTTTTACATAGCGATAGTGAGCCATATTGGGTACCCCATTAGTAGATACCCGCATGCGTATGTCAATCGGCAATCTGGCTTCTCTTCCAAACATCATAAAGTATGGTGTGTACCTTGTGGACTTGTGCCTAGTGCAATTGTAGGCATGCACCAAAGCCTCTACATGCTTGCTCCATTCTCCTTTTTGGGAGTCTTTCAGAGTACCTAACATATCCAGCAATGTCCTATTAAATCTTTCAGGGAGTGCATCTCCCTCTGGATGATAGGGAATAGTCCATGATTTCTGAATATTCAACAGGGTCAACAGCTCTTTGATGAGTTTACTCTCAAAATCTCATCCCTGGTCGGAGTGCATCCTATTGGGCAGACCATAATGCACAAAATACTTCTCCCATAGCACTTTAACCACTGTGGTAGCTTTCTGATCTTTCGTGGGAAAGGCTTGAGAGTATCGAGTGTAGTGATCTGTCACTAATAGCACGTTTCCTATACCCTTTGAATCCGGCTCTATGCACAAAAAGTCCATACATACTAAATCCATAGGCCCGGAGCTTTTGAAATGGTCCATTGGGGCAGCGCGGGTGGGAAGTGTCTTCCTATGAATGCACCGAAGACATTTCCTGCAGTGTTGTTCAATGGACTCCCTCATTCTAGGCCAGAAGAATCGGTCTCTCACTAAACCCAGAGTCTTATCCACCCCCAAATGTCCATGTTCATCATGTAGTGATCGTAAAACTAGGCCTTGCAAACGCTGGGGTAGAAATAGTTGTTGACGGTCAGGATGATTATGAAACTGAACAACCCTATAGCGTAAGCCATTATCCATCTCAAACTTATCCCATTCTCTCATGAGGAGACTCACATCATCGGGTGGCGCCCGTTTCACTAGAGCCGAATGATTTTTGTGTAGAGCTTCTCGGACAGCCTTGGCCGCAGGATCATGTATCTGTGCTAGTACCAGTGCCTTCCAAGTGAAGATAACCTTTTGGGTTACCCCCATGCCATCGAGGTTGAAGTAAGCTTGTGGGAGGGCTTGCGGCCGACACCCCAAGGAATCTGCAACTCGCAGCTCGGAGAATGCCACTCGATCGTTCACAATGGCAGCAGTGGAACACATAGCTCTCATCCCTGGTCCAGGAATCTCTTCCCAAGGACCATCGTCGGCGGTCTCACCCAGTCCTGATCTCCTAGATAGGGCATCAGCTCCTATTTTGAGAGGTCCAGGCTTATATTTCAAAGAAAACTGGTAGTTGCGAGGGTGGCCAGACATCTATGACCTGTCGCATCTAACTTGGCTGTGGTTTGTACATAGGTCAGCGGATTGTTGTCGGTTCGGACTTCGAAAGTGACCCCGTATAGATAGTCATGTAGTTTTTCAGATATGGCCCATTGAAGGGCGAGGAACTCCAATTTATGAACTGGATAGTTCTTTTCACTTGGAGTCAAACTTCTACTTGCATAGGCCACAAGCCAAAGTCCAGTTGGGTACTTCTGGTGTAGCACTGCTCCCAATCCGTTGAGGCTGGCATCCACGTGCATGATGTAAGGCTTCTCCGGATCAGCATAGACTAAGACGGGAGCCTCTGTCAGACTCTTTTTCAGCCCCTTAAACGTTTCTTCACAAGCAGACGTCCACCGATCCCCAAAGGGTGTTTTTGGTGTGGTCTTCTTCTGCTTTGGGTCCTCTGGATAGATTTTCAGCAGATGGTTCAGCACCGCTGCCTTCTTAGAGTACCCATCTACAAACCGCCTGTAGTATCCACAGAACCCGAGAAAGGACCTCAGCTCCATCACATTCTCCGGTCTGGGCCAATTCACCACCATCTCTACCTTATCCGGGTCGGTGGCCACTCCATCTGCAGACATTATATGGCCCACATAAGTGATCGATGTTCGACAGAAGCGGCACTTATCCAGGGATAGCTTCAGGCCTTCTTTCCCTAAGCGATCCAGCACTTTCATCAGCCTTGTCTCATGTTCTTCGAGTGTGGTTCCGAATACAATTATGTCGTCTAGGTAGATCAGACACTCACGAGGACACATATCTCCAATCGTCTTCTCCATAAGCCATTGGAAAGTGGCCGGAGCACCGCAGATACCTTGGGGCACCCGGGTAAATTGATAAAATCCCAGAGGACAGGCGAACGCCATCTTTTCTTGATCAGCTGGGTTCATATGAACCTGATAATACCCAGATCAAAGGTCCTGCACGCTAAACCACTGGCTTTCGGACAGTGCGCTGAGGATCTCCTCTATTTGGGGTAGCGTGTATTGATCAGACACAGTACATCTGTTCAATGTTCTGTAGTCCACGCATAATCGCACGGACCCATTCTTCTTGCAAACCACCACAATTGGCATAAGGACTTCGAGATTCGGTCACTATACCGGCCGTTTCCATCTCGTTCAAGACACCTCACACATCCTCCACATCTCGGGGGGCTATACGCCGAGACCTTTCTCTAAACGGAATCTCATCATTCAGACGAATGGTGTGCTGGGCGCTTCTACTGGATCCCACATCCATTTCACTAGTGGAGAACACTTCCCGTCGCCCTCTCAACTGAGCACGTAGCCTCTCCTTCCATTCTTCCTCCAGGGGAGACTCTCCAAAGTCAAATTGTAGGTCCTCAGGCTCTCCTCCCACACGGGCGGCATGGACTGTCACTGTGTCATCTACAGGATCCACCGTGAAAACTCTACTCAGCCGTTGTCCTCGTTCAAGCGACACCGTATGGAGCGACATGTTCTGGATAGACACCGTAACCTTCCTGTGGACTTTGAATGTCCACTCTCGTACTTCAGGTATCATCCGATATACCCAATGGAGCTCAGACTCGGGAAGGGTCTCTAGCGAAAAGTATCTGTACTGTTCATACCGCTTGGGGTATGCGATCAGTGTCATCACACACTGCACTCCCCCTGGCAGAATCTGCAATAGCCTTGCTCTAGATTAAAGATATCGCCATACTCTTCTTCATACGCCACTCTATAGCATTCCTCATGTAGGCCAGGGGCTATATTCAGGGATGCCAACGGTAGCTCACTGGCTTCTTGCAGGAATAAGCGAATCACTGACCTTACTATATCTGCATTCGTGCCCAATATGATGGGAGCACTGGGATGTTCTCGAGCCTCCGGACAGACCAGGGATTCCACCAACATGGGGTGTGACTTGTTGGTGTTCAACTGCAGGATGTCTAGCTTTACCGCCACTATTCCATCTTTGGGGTAATCATCCTTACTCAGCCCCTACAACATCATCTTTTCGGCTGACTGCAAAGGAAGATGGCTGAGGTGCTGGTCATAGAATGGACGGTAGATGATGGTCACCTGTGACCCAGTATCCATCAGTGCTGAAGAATAGATCCCCTCCACGATGATTCTTATTATGGCGGTGGGCCCTACTCTGCAGTAGGCATCTGGTTCCGGATTCTCTCTTGAGACAGAACCCCTTGATTCTTCTTCTACCTCATCGGGTAGTGTCAGGAAAGAAGTGAGTGCATGTAAGACTTGGCCACTGTATGAGGGTTCTTGGGGTTGGGGCAGGCCCTTGCGAAGTGTCCTAATTCACCACAATTGTAACAGCGTTGGTCTGGACGGGATCGAGAACTGCCAGGTGATCGGGGTGGGGACCTAGGCACCTCAGTGGGGTATGTATCTTTTTCTCTTTTGCTCTCTTTCTCTCGGGGCAATCCCTTGCGGGAGTCCTTGTTCTTTGAAGACGTAGGTACTCGGGGACGGGCAGCCGGGGCTGGTGTCTTCCCGGGCAAGTGCAGCAAAGTATGGGCTTCATGTACCTTCACCTGTTGCAGCAATCCGGTGAAGGTGGGAGGGGTCCCTTGCATAAGGTTGTTGTGTATCATGTTGGCGATAGGATGGGTGGGACTTGAGCCCCGCAGATACTACTTGCGAAGAGCTTCGTCCATTTCGCCAACAGACACCAACTTGCGACTGAGTAAGATCCCTAGGACCAGTTGTATGCGGTGGATAAACCCTGAAAACTCTTCTCCTTCCTTCTGATAGAGAGTGTAGTACTTTGTCCAAAGGGTTCCAGCATCTTTCTGCAATCCGTAAGCTTCCTGCAAGAAGTCCACTAGTAGCCTAGGGGTTAGGTCGGGGTATTGTTCCCTATGAATACCTACAATAGTGGAAGCTGGGGGTCGAAAGCATTCCATAATGCGCTGTCCTTTCACTATGTCCGTACATGGCCACTCCTCCAATACCTTCAAAGTATGTTCCTTCCAGGCGTCGATCCCTTCTTCTCCCACAGGAACTGGTAGTGTTACGGAAAAGGCCTTCAGCTTCCTATAATTTTGGGATTGAGATGACATGGCTATACTTTCCATTAGCAGAGGAAAAGTCAGATTCAACGAAGGCCCTTCATTGACACGGCTACTATCAGGCCCAAGCCTAACGCTGGGAATGGACAGGAGGCTCGTAGATAGTCTATCAGGAGCGGGAGAAGTGGGTAAGCTATCGGTCCAGTTGGTGGCTCCGTCTAAAGCACTTGGGTTAAAAGTCACTCTTGGGGGACGGGGGTTACTGGCAGGGGTACTTGAGAGGGGGGCCGCCACCCGCCATTCACTGGCAAAGGCCCCGTCAGAACCCAATTCAGCTGTCGTAGAGTTTGGGGAGGTAAACATCTCTCTGATTACAGGTAATTAAGCGAATATTAAGGGGTAATCCTCAGGTGGGGCATCCGGGGCTTGTAGAACTCTAGGAGCAGTTTCCCTACATATTTCCTTGCCCGCTGTAAATAGCATTGTACTCCATTGATAAGTGGTATCATATTCCCTTCCCCTTGGCCATATGGGTTTTAGGCCCAAGAGTTTCTCTTAAGGAGTCCCTTATGTCACTCATGGAATCGAGTGCAGGGACATTTCCTATTGCTACCACATGACTGGGCGATTCTCCGACATTCAAGGCCCAGGCCTGGACTTCCTGACTTGACGGGGTTAACATAATGGACAATTTGGATATTTTGTGATTCAGAAATTCTTGGGCACCCCAGGTCTAAAACTCAGCATCGCCTCCAAATGTAGAGGGTGTACCCCTATGGTACGGCACTACTGGTACTGCATTCACCTGTGAGGCTAACCTGAGTCCTGAGCCTCCGCCACTAGGAGCCTGGGGTGTACTTACACTCGGTGCAGCGCCTCCACTGATGAGGGATCCCAACGTAGTGGGAGTGTTCCCTTATCAGAACCCACATATACAATACCACACGTGATTAGATAAATAGTATTTACTAATCAGCATAATAATCCTTAGCACATAACCAACATAGCATTACTCTGCAAACACAGCATTTATATCATCACACATACAGAACTGAGTGTGTGCTTGGAATCAGTCCTGTATCACTTTAGTCCATGATGTACCACTGTGCCAGGGCACTTAACCTCTTAGCGTCCACCAGCTACGAAATCAGTGTATGTGTGAGGGACAGCGCTTCCCTGTGTTGGGGCCCGTTGGTGCACTTTAATATAATACCTTCCTGGTTAGGGTCCTAACCAGGAGAATCCTTGATGACTCTGCAACACCGCCACGTGATCCCACACCGTGCTGCACTGCTCTCTGCAGAAATGAATGAACACGATGACTCCACAGGGGAGGGATCTCCAGCCGGATGATCCTCCGCACACTGTCTCTGATATTGATCAGATGCTACACTAGCACTCAGGCTGCAATAGTAATCAGGCAATGTCCTGCAGCATAATCTCTCTCAGGCTATATGAAAGGGTCCCTGCTTTAAGGCCTTCCCTATAGCAAGCACACTCAGCACCTCTACAGTGACTCAGGGGACTAACTGGGCCCTAGGGGTTTTACCTATGGCCTAATCCCTGGAGCACTGCTCCGTGGATCTAACCTGCAGCTTCAGGCTCCTGGTCTTCACTGACCGCTTCCTCTCCCAGCAGGCAATAGTCCTTCCTGCTCCTTCGGCAGAATCCTGCAGCCTTACTGGCTACCTGGTATCAGGTGGTGTCACTGCCCCATAGCATCATGGGGATTGTAGTCCCTCCTGCAGCCTTTAACATAGGGAGCCTCGTGCTCTCCCTCTAATGGCCGCCGCTCCGCACCTCACGCTACTGCAACTCCTGTAATGGCTGCTGTGGGTCTGCCCCGCGCAGGCGCAACCTCTCAAATACTCTGCCGTTCCTCGCTGCTTCCGCGCATGCGCGACTCAGCGTTCATACGCGCGCCCACACAACATGGCGGCGCCCTGCTGCGGGAGACCCCGGCAAATCTATCGCCCTGCCTGCACTCTGAAGGTAGGGGGGGTGGAAACCGGAACACGGGGAGCCCGATGGGGGTACCTGGCTACATGTACATTAATGCGGGCTATGCCTGTACTCTCTCTCATTTTGCCCTCAACCTGTGAGGGAACAGGCTGAACTGAATTTTGGATACAAGCGATTAGGTACTGTCCGGTTGTTTTGCAGACGTATGCTATTTAAGTTAAAGACTATTTTGTTTTGTTACCGAATTACTGCAACCCCTTATACGGGGAATAAAGAACTTTCGTTACAAGAAAGTGGTGTGTGAGCTCCTTCCTGACCACATCTACTTAAGCTATTATCAGGCACCGCCGCGTGCATCTTGAATTCAAGGCAATGATAGCATTTGCCTTACAATCTACCATACTCTCAATCTTTGGGCTATTACATTAGGTCACTAGTTAGAGTGGAACCACGCAATTTCCTGCCTGAACGATGTGTATAATTGGGTATTGTATCTCCTGCAGGGCTGAACTAGGCTGCTATAACGTTGCGTTTATTTTGTACTCATAGCAATTGTGTCATTTGGTATATTATGTATCACATTTCCATCCTTTGACAATTACATCAAACCACTAGTCAGAGTGTGACCACAGTACTGCCTGCAGTATAAGGGGGTCACTTTACACAGGATTAATCCAACATACCACTGACCATTGATTGAGTTGATTATAACACACATACTAACCACTTGCATCAGATGTTATTAAGTGTTTTCGCATTGCTTTTATAGAAAAGGTGTAAAATTATGCAGTGAAGTTAGAACTGCGCTATGGTCATCAAGGCTTTTATATCTAGCTAGTTTCCCAGACTCCTGCAACACTTATGTGGCAATATTGTCAGTATTTAATCTCTGTGTTTTTCAACTTGTTTTCAATCAATGGTGGGTTTTGGAGGTATGCTGTGACCACAACCCCACTTATATACTAAGCAGCTTTTTAGCAATCCACATGGTTGCTGCAGTATCTGTGGCAAAATAGAGCTACTGTAAATATCCTGCAGCAGGACACACTAAACTATATTGCTATGTGAATTTTTATATATAATATCACAGGTCAATTAATATTGCAGTTTAGTTGTGTCATAACATTGCAGCATTGACAGTGTTTCACCCAACCTCCTGTTATATTTTAAAAGAATTATACACACACTTATATTTGATGACTTTATTTGCACGTGTAGACTTTTATTACTGTATTTGTAGGAACATTAAATGTTAGGTTTTAATAGCCCCGGTGTGCACCATTAATTGTGCTTCTTACTAGAGATGGGTTGGTAACACAACCCTATCTCTATTTTGAAAAAAAAAAACATTTCAATTCAGCACAAAGAATGCACCCAGTGCCACTCTAGGCACTTGTGGGCGACAATCATATGTACTGTACAATATATTTCACATATAAACTTTAGTGAGTGGTATATTCTCCTGTATTCTTGTATTATAACTGTATAAGATCAAATTATTTAACCAGAATATGTTACGGAATGCATCTTTAATTTAAAAAAACCCGTTAAATATGAAATATGTTTCAATTATTTAGCCAGTGACTGTTATAAGAAATATAAATTCTATGGAAGTGTTTTATCAGACACATGCACATACTTGCAATACTGTATATAACCAATTAAGACGTTATCAACACACACTAAATGGTAATTACACCATTGCCATAAACATTGATTTCAACAAACGATAACAAAAATGTAGGAAAGAAACCATTAGAATTAGAGAGAGCACTGGAGTTTCAACTTCCTGCCGCTCTGATTTACAAACATGGTCAGTCAACTAGGAAGTGCTCAGAGAGATGTTAATTTAACTTTTTACAGTACACCTACCCTTCAGAGTAAACAACATATCTCTCTAAATATACATTAACAAAGGTGAAACACATTCAAACATATACAGTATTGCAAACAAACATAACAACTAACTAACTGGCTGTGAATTTAGCTTTGAAAAGTGACACCGTTCTTTATAAGTCCATTGTTTGTGGGGTTCGACTAAATCCTGAACTGGAACCCTTGATAAGGTGTGCTATAATTAATAAGAATCATTCCGGGGACAATTTTTTATGAGTATCTTAGTAGATGTACACAAAAACAGAGTTTTCAGAGAGGAAGCAAATCTAAGCCAAGACAGAAAATGTGGAGTAAACAAGCACTCACTTATAGATTTAAAAGAAACTGCTCTGGTGCCAGGCAGGAAGCAAGCCAGATCCAAGAATGTCCCCAGCAAATATCCAAAAGTATGAACAGAAATCCCTCTGCACGCAGGAACCACATTCAAATTCCCCCAAGTCCCAAAGACATTAAAAAAAAGTATGAATTATTTGCAGGAAAAGCCCAAAGTGTCAGGGAAATATTCCTCTTTGTCTCACTATACCTGATGAAGGATGTTTCCCTGAAACTTTGTGCCTTTCCTGCAAATAAATGCATGCTTTTTTAATGTCTTTGGCACTTGGAAATTTTGTTCCTGCAGGCAGAGGGATTTCTGTCAATATTTTTTAGCTAATCTAAGCCATTGGAGTCCATGAGTATTAGCAATGGCTTGGCGTCAGTTTTTGTGCATTTTCTAAACTTTTTTCACAAAAGATCACACTTGCTTAAATAGCCATGAAAATACATGAAAAATGGCAGTATACAGGATCATGTGACTTTGGGTCACATGACTCCAGTTGTGTGAATATCTACAAATATTGCATACTAATTATTTTGTCCTTCAATTGAAGAGGCACATGCTGAGTTGTGGCCAAAGCACATGGTTCAATCTCTATTCTGTAAGACTCTCTAAACTTCCCCAAACCTTGGAATACTGTTGGGAGGCTTTTTTTTGTTTCAAAATTATTATTGAATTTTCAGAGCAGAATATCACATAATACAAAAATACTCAGGATACAAAATACAGTACCATACTACTCAGAAGGGAGGATAACAGAGTTACATACATAAATAACATAGGGAAAATGTAATATTCATATGAAAGCAAACATTATTGGCTAGGCTATACCCCTGTATATGGACCTGAGCAGGCTAGACAGAGACTGGCTTCGCCCAACCAACTTCTGACTGAAGTAAATATTTGTGGATACATACTTTGTAAGAAACAACAACTAACCAAGGAAAGGAAGAGAAAGAGAATGAAAGGAGATAAGAATGGGAGAATGGGAAGATGAGAATGGGAGGGGAGGGGAGAAGGAGGGGAGAAGGAGGGGGGGACCCCTGTCCTCCCTGTCCACCTATATCCTGAGAAAAAACACAGAAATCCGAAACCCTAATCAGTTATCTTAATATATTTATTGATTTTTTTTTAGTAATTTTCTGTATCCTCCCTTCCTCGGTTCCAACTGTCCTTTAATTTTCTTAACTCTGAAGCCATGGTTCTCAAGATCTATAAAACTCGTCAGGGGACTGTTTCAGATGGGCCGTCAACTTCAAATTAAAATAATAATAAAACATGTATAATTTACTGTACATAAAACTAAAAAAGATTTTCTTGACTTTGTCATTCGTATGTTTACTTTTTTTATCATACATTATTTCTGAATTGCTACTTTCAATTACACTATTTAATCATATAATTCAAAATGTTAAGTACAATGTACAGTAGGTTGAATTGTAAAGTAATGTTTTGCAGACCTGTGGTAGCCTTGGGGTGGAAAAGATACATCATAGGCCCTCTTTTTCAAGAGAAGAAAAGGGAGACAATGTTGGAGCTTGGTCTTCATTATAATCTCTGTTTATTGGTATTGAGAGTGCATAAAGTGGCAGAGCAGGTAACAAATCTTCTCCATGGATTCTTGTGACGTGAAGAACAATGAAAATCTACAGGCATGTGTTCCCTTATGTGCATGAAGGAACTGCAAAGATGGTCCAGTAGAAAAAAACGGCTTCCAGGAAATCTGTACTGTATCGATAGCTTTCTTGAATAAGATTAGAAGATAATGTTATGTCAGCAGAGAACAGATTAAATAAAATGCTTGCCCCAAAGACCCCAAAACATGGGGCCCCAATCAATCCATTATGCAAAAACGAACAAACCTCTGGTAAGTTCCCCCACAAATGCTATGACTGCAAATAAAAATAAAAATTATTTATATTTTCTCTATGTTTATATTATATACATTTTAATTTTAATTACATTCCTCAACATACAGTATACATTACTACAGTTCGCATTAACCACGCAGATTGAGCCAAGGGTAATGAGGGTCTACTGAAAACCTGCTATATAACACCAAACCCTTCTTTCTATATCTGTGGGCACATGGGGGCAAATCCACAGATCTATATTTTCTTTTTACGTTACGTTATCTCCTTTTAACATAATAATATCCGCAACACATATCCCCATAGGTGCTTAGCGCTATGATATTTTCAGATTCACCAGAAAAATAGTGGATCAATACATTTTAACAGACGTTTGGTTTATTCATATACAAATCATATGGTAATGAGCAGTTTACCTAACAACGAATATCCTCAGACCTCCGTTCATGTTAGCGCATGGGAATAACGCTACAATATTTAACATTTTACTCACATCCCGACCCTGATTATCTTTGTGTTATTTCTATAAATAGCCTACAAGGGAAAAGGGCAAGTCTTACATTAAGTGTTACCCACATGAATGTACTGAGTTTTGGATTTAACCCTTTCATTAAATGTGTCATACTAACAAATATATGGTGGAACATATAAGTAGTTGAAATACATTAACAGATGCATCTCAAATTGTGGTTTTTTTTCATGGAATATACTATACACTACTATGCTTTTTTATTATTAAAGTGAAATGTTGGATATGTTTGTGTGGCCTACCATTGTATCTAATATTAAGTATGTGTACTATAACGAAGACAGAAGTTGGCAAAATAAAATGTAATGACACACAGTTACTTCACAATGTGTGAATTATTTTTTTCCACAAAAAAAAAATATATAAACATAATAAAGAACACTATATAGAAAGAGCAACATTATAAACCTACAGATGCAGCGGGCATTATTTTAACAAATCTTGAAATGAAATTTCGAGATATGCCCTAGATCCTTGCGAGTTGTGCTGCGACAGACTAATGGTCCGCCGGCGTAACACCGCAGGGATCCCTGCTGTGTGAGTCCTATCGGGGTCGGCCTCTCTGTAATAGACGTGCAGTATGAGGCTGAATCAGTCACTCTAATGGCGTGCCTCTCCCAGGCAATCGCGGGGTTTTTATTAAAATGCTAACATTACAGTAAATGTTTGTTTAGATCCCACGGTCACGTGACCCACAGGATTTTAACATGGGGATACTGGCACCCCATAACGGGGCCTAAGTCTTGGGAAGTAGGGGGTCCCCAGACCTGAAATCAATGCGGTTCAGCTCTGGAGACCCCCTGGTACATTACTATAATGTTAGAATTTTAGAAAAAACCCCGCGATGCCTGTGAGAGGCGTGCAGTTAGAGTTACTGATTCAGCCTCTCTCTTACTGCGTGTCTATTACATAAAGGCAGACCCCGGTAGGATTCACACAGCAGGGACCCCTGCTGTGTTACTCCGGCGGGCCATTAGTCTGCATCTGACCATCTTGGGCCTAACACGCGACGCAACGCGGGATGTACCCAGGTATTTGTTAAAATGATGACCGCTGCATCTGTATACAAATATTTACAGTATACGCCTCTTTTTGGGTGGTGTGCTGCCTGGCTCACCGGGCTAACGGGTGAGTCGCTCTGCCACCTCAGATGCATTTAGAAAGGAAGATGATTTGAGGGACACAGGTAAATAGGTAAAGCAGTGGGGTGATTGTTAGCAGAAGGAAGAGCAACAAGATTCTTCAGTGAACCGTAAGACATTAAGCAGGTTGTGGTTGTTGAATCTTATGAGATAAGTGCAGTTGGTGTTTAGATACCATTCCTCTGATGATTAATCAGGTTTGAGAAAATCAGGCTTGAGACTTTTGGAGATAATCAGACACTTTAAGTGTTGGTGAACAAGTGTTCTTGTTATTTGTGAGAAGTTACAGTATATGGTCTTTAAATAGGCAAATGATCTAACACACATGGAAGCTTGTCACATACGTTATTTGTCTACGGTAAGTATTCCTCCCCTGTATGTATGAGTGCATTGCAAATGTCTGTTTGTATGTGTTAGATGCTTTACAAAAACAAATACAGTACATGGAATTATAATAATACAATAAATACAAAAACGCCAGACAATAGGAAAGGAAATCCTTGCCCGGAGAGCTTACAATCTAAGTGGTACAGTATGTTGACACTTATAAAGACAGCAGGTGAGGGAATAAGTGCAGTAAATGGCAGTGCTTGGTCACAATGGTTGGTGGGAGTGACTGAGTGTGGGGCATAAGCCATGAGTTCAGGCTATTGGAATGTTTCATTTGAGGTGAGTTTTAAGGTTTGTTTTGAAGGTGGGGAGATTGGTGTATACTGAATGTGAGGGAGTTCCACAGGTAAGATGCAGTGAGAGAAAGGGGTTTAAGTTGAGAGAGAGAGCAGTTGAGGAGAAAGGGGTGGAGAGGAGGATGCTATAAGAAGAGGGCAGGGGCATAACGAGCGATCAAAGCTGATTTGTACTGTAGGTAGGAGTAGATGAGTGGAGAGCCTTAAATGTAAGCAGGAGTACTTTGAAGGTCATCCGAAATTTGGTGGGAAGACAGAATATGGGTTTAAAGGACAAGATTAGCAAAGACTGTTTTGGAAGAAAGGGATATTATTCTATCAGCTGAATTTTAGATAGATTGCAAGGGAGAAAATTGTGAGACAGGCAGGCCTGTTAGTAGTATGTTACTATAATTCAGACGGGAGAGGATAAGGGCATTAATTAGAGTTTTAGCAGAAGATTGACAGAGAAAACGGCGTATCTTGGCAATAATACAGAGGAAGAAGTTACAAATTTTACCCATGCTGTGAATGTGAATGTAGAATGAAAGGGAAGAGTCAAATGTCATTCCTACAGTAGGTAACATGCTTTGGTGACAGGATAGATGGTAGTACCATTTACTGTGATGAAAAAGGGGCATATTAGTTCAGATTTAGGGGGAAATATGATGAGCTCAGTTTAAGACATGTTAAGTTCAAGGTTGTGTCTAAAAGGACATGTATACATGAGATTGATATCTAGTGTATTATATACTGTATGTACTGTCACTTACCAGGTCTCTCCGCATTCATGAAGTCCATGAAGCTAAGTAGTCCTACTACCTGGGAGGTGGATCTAATGGAGCTAACCAGCCCCCTAGATCCAGCTCAAGTGTATCGGGACTGGTGGCCCCCCTCCAGACTTCCATGCCTGCTCTTGCTGTATGCCCAGCACTTCTTGAGCATATCAATAGTGCGGACACTGTTACCTAGAGCATTAATACACTCCAACATGCATCCCCAAATGTGGGGCTTCTCAGCAGTGCTGATCCAGAAGTAGAGAGACCCGATTAATTTTGAGTAGACATCTACTACTCCATTTATTACAATTTCTAACTCCTCATCATTACATTTGAGGCTTCTAATTCTGCCTGCCTCATCAGTATTGAACAGCCCCAGCACTAGAGGTAGAAGCCTGCTCAGTCATCTCCCCTATTTTGCAGTTTAAATGAAATGGTTGAGTTATTCAGAATGTCATGTATACATTTTAAATTATAACATGCTCATGGGTGTTATGTTAGGCTAGGCACAAGCAGGGCTGCTGGCAGGGGGCAACAGCTGGGACTGCTATCCGGGACCCAGTCTGTTAAGGGGCCTGGCCCCCCTGCTGGCAACCCTACAGTTTATGGCCTGAATTTCTTCCTTGGTCCTCCCCTATGCTGGCCACCACCCATCTGTCCTTCCCTTCCTCAGGCCCTCTGCTGGGCCTGCAGGGCCCTTCTGTGCACTGGCCCTTTTCGTGGGTCTCCAGCAGGCCCATCCGTAAGCCCACATGCCTCTGTCAACTATACATTCTGACATCCTGGCACATTACCCCTTATGTCACCTCACGCCAATAACCACATACCATCACCAGACCCATTTCCCCCCTGTACCCCACAACAGGCCAATTACCCCTTTATACCTTCTCAGACACATTATCCCTTACATCCCCCCAAGGCCCTTTACCCCCTTATACCCTCCATGCCCATTACCTCCTTATAATAAAGGCCCATTACCCCCTTACCAGGACCTTGTGGCTTATTTACTCATTATACCACTTTGGACCATTAACTCCTTTCACCCCCAGGTCCATTAACTCTTTATACCTCGCAGGCCCATTACCCCTTTTACTCCCTCAGCCCATTACCCCATTATAAGCCCTCTAGAACCTCCTAATACTCCCCCTCCAGACCCATTACCTCCTTATATCCTCACCCCCTAAATCCATTACCATATCTCCCCAGGCCCATTACCACCTTATGTTCCCCTAGGCCCATTACCTCTTTAAAGCCCACCACCTCGGCCCGTTACCTCGGCCCGTTAAACCCATTACCTCCCTGTAGGTCCCCCCCAGGCCCATTAGCCTTATAACCCCTCCCACCTCCTCCCATTCTGCTCTTACCTGCTTATCCCTCCCCCAAGGCAATACTTTCCCCTCCCCTTCCCCCCCCCCCCCGTGTCCCTGGGGGGGGGGGGGGGTGAGGGCCTGGTGTTGTATATTTATCCTGGGCTCAACGATTTCTGTTGGTGGCACTGCACACATGCGTACCGCGTAACTAACTTACAGTATGTGCAGTATTTACAGCACTTATTCCCTCACCTGTTGTCTCTGTAAATTTCCCCTCAAACCTCTTAGATTGTAAGCGCTTTGGGGCAGGGATTTCCTTTCCCATTGTCTGATTTTTTGCTCCACTTATTGTATTTTTAAAATTCCCTGTACTGTATTCTTTGTGAAGTGCTGAGTACACTTTTGGCGCTATATAAATAAAGACATACAATACAATACTTTTCACCAATGCACATGTGCAGTGTTGTTTAACAAGTCTCAAGGCTATGATAATCCCTGTTCATCCAAGAGGTTGTTACTTGACATCCCTCTGCTAGTACAGTATCTGCAACAGAGAACTACCATTTGATATGTAGGGCTGCAGACTCTGCCTGTTATCAGGGAAGTCAGCACACCTGGTTCTGAGCAAATCCAGGTACAGTATGCTGAAAATCCAGAATTGGCTTACATATAGCTGTTCTGACTACATGCCAGGTTGCCATAATTATTTGCCTTGTTACATAACCCCTACCTGGTACATCCACCAAGAATTAAATCCATGCCTCAGCCCAACACCTTGGCAACAGGTAAAAATGCCCTAACTACTCATTTGAACAATGGGGAGTCAGTATCCTGATGCCAGAAAGAGATCGAAAGGGGTGCGGGGAAAGCACAGGAACAGGATGTCCTCCTCTCTGGGTTACCATTTGTATTTCAACACACTGTTGCAGGTAACTTCCTCTTTTACAGTTAGAGTGCAGTGATTTGGAATGAGTGCAATGTTTGAAATGTGTACAGTGTTGCAACAATTACATGTTGCAGACACGTGACACAGCTACAGTATATATTTCAGGTAAATTGAACTTCACTATATGCTTCCCCGTATATTGCTTATTTTGCTTATTCTGTTAATTGTATTGTTTCTCTGTTTTATATTCAAGGATATAAGTTTCCAGAAATCATATCAATATGACATACCATATAAATATTCAGGTAAAATATATTTTTTATTTAAGATGTATATATAGATATATAAAGACCAAAGTAATTTTCAACAAATATTTAAAGTCTGCAAAGATTATAATACAATAAGTGCAACAAAGTCAGATAATAGGAAAGGAAATCCCTGCCGAATGGGTATTGTATTGTATTGAATGTCTTTATTTGTATAGCACCATTAATGTACATAGCGCTTCACAGTAGCAATACACGTGGTAATCATATAAATAACAAATAATATAATATTATTAACATGGGAATAAATGCGTCAGACAAACGTAACATTTAGGAAGAGGAGTCACTGCTCCGAGAAGCTTACAATCTAATTGGTATGTTGGAGAAATGTACAGAGACACTAGGAGGGCATTTTGGTAAGTGCTTCTGCAGGAGGGCAAGCTTTATGTATCATGTGTCTAGAAATATCTACGGTGCTACTCATATGCTTCTTTAAGCAAGTGTGTCTTAAGGTAGGTCTTAAAGGTGGATAGAGATTGTGCTAATCGGGTATTGCGGGGAAGGGTATTCCAGAGGTGTGGGGCAGTCAGTGAGAAAGGTTTAAGGCGGGAGAGGGCTTTGGATACAAAGGGGGTAGAGAGAAGACATCCTTGAGCAGAACACAAGAGTCGGGGATGGTGCATAGCGAGAAATTAGGGATGAGGTGTAAATAGGGGCAGAAGAGTGTAAAGCTTTAAAAGTGAGGAGGAGAATTGCATGTGTGATACGGGATTTGATAGGAAGCCAGGAGAGCGATTTCAGCAGGGTGGACGCTGAGACAGATTTAAGAAAGAGTAGAGTGAGTGATTCTGGCAGCAGCATTTAGGATAGATTGTAGGGGAGACAGGTGAGAGGCAGGAAGGCCAGACAGCAGGAGGTTACAGTAGTCGAGATGGGAGAGAATAAGGGCCTGGGTCAGTTTTAGCAGTCGAGCAACAGAGGAAAGGGCGAATCTTTGTAATATTGCGGAGGAAAAAGCAACAGGTTTTAGAACTGTTTTGAATGTGAGAGGAGAATGTGAGAGAGGAGTCGAGTGTGACCCCTAGGTAGGGTGCTTGGGTTACTGGGTGAATGGTGGTACTTCCAACAGTAATGTGGAAGGAGGTAGTAAGGCCAGGTTTGGGAGGAAGTATGAGGAGCTTTTTTTTTGTCATGTTAAGTTTAAGTCGGCGCAGGGCCACCCAGGATGACATCGCAGAGAGGCATTCCGAAACTTTGGTCTGTACAGCAGGTGTAAGGTCAGGGGTTGAAAAGTAAATTTGTGTGTCATCAGCATAGAGGTGATATTTAAACCCAAGGGATGTGATTAGGTCACCTAGAGAAAGTGTGTACAGAGAAAAAAGAGAAGAGGTCCCAGAACAGAATCCTGCGGCACCCCCACAGAGAGACCTATGGAGGAGGAGAAGGTGTTAGCAGAAGAGACACTGAAAGTACGATGGGAGAGGTAAGAGGAGATCCGGGATAGAGCTTTGTTACGAATACCAAGAATATGGAGAATTTGGAGGAGAAGAGGGTGGTCCACGGTGTCAAATGCTGCAGAGAAGTCGAGTAATATGAGCAGAGTGTAATGGCCTCTGTCTTTGGCAGCATGGAGAGCATTAGTAATTTTCTTAACTCTGAAGCCATGGTTCCCAAGATCTATAAAACTCGTCAGGGGACTGTTTCAGATGGGCCGTCAACTTCAAATTAAAATAATAATAAAACATGTATAATTTACTGTACATAAAACTAAAAAAGATTTTCTTGACTTTGTCATTCGTATGTTTACTTTTTTTATCATACATTATTTCTGAATTGCTACTTTCAATTACACTATTTAATCATATAATTCAAAATGTTAAGTACAATGTACAGTAGGTTGAATTGTAAAGTAATGTTTTGCAGACCTGTGGTAGCCTTGGGGTGGAAAAGATACATCATAGGCCCTCTTTTTCAAGAGAAGAAAAGGGAGACAATGTTGGAGCTTGGTCTTCATTATAATCTTTGTTTATTGGTATTGAGAGTGCATAAAGTGGCAGAGCAGGTAACAAATCTTCTCCATGGATTCTTGTGACGTGAAAAACAATGAACATCTACAGGCATGTGTTCCCTTATGTGCATGAAGGAACTGCAAAGATGGTCCAGTAGAAAAAAACGGCTTCCAGGAAATCTGTACTGTATCGATAGCTTTCTTGAATAAGATTAGAAGATAATGTTATGTCAGCAGAGAACAGATTAAATAAAATGCTTGCCCCAAAGACCCCAAAACATGGGGCCCCAATCAATCCATTATGCAAAAACGAACAAACCTCTGGTAAGTTCCTCCACAAATGCTATGACTGCAAATAAAAATAAAATTATTTATATTTTTTCTATGTTTATATTATATACATTTTAATTTTAATTACATTCCTCAACATACAGTATACATTACTATAGTTCGCATTAACCACGCAGATTGAGCCAAGGGTAATAAGGGTCTACTGAAAACCTGCTATATAACACCAAATCCTTCTTTCTATATCTGTGGGCACATGGGGGCAAATCCACAGATCTATATTTTCTTTTTACGTTACGTTATCTCCTTTTAACATAATAATATCCGCAACACATATCCCCATAGGTGCTTAGCGCTATGATATTTTCAGATTCACCAGAAAAATAGTGGATCAATACATTTTAACAGACGTTTGGTTTATTCATATACAAATCATATGGTAATGAGCAGTTTACCTAACAACGAATATCCTCAGACCTCCGTTCATGTTAGCGCATGGGAATAACGCTACAATATTTAACATTTTACTCACATCCCGACCCTGATTATCTTTGTGTTATTTCTATAAATAGCCTACAAGGGAAAAGGGCAGGTCTTACATTAAGTGTTACCCACATGAATGTACTGAGTTTTGGATTTAACCCTTTCATTAAATGTGTCATACTAACAAATATATGGTGGAACATATAAGTAGTTGAAATACATTAACAGATGCATCTCAAATTGTGTTTTTTTTCATGGAATATACTATACATTACTATGCTTTTTTATTATTAAAGTGAAATGTTGGATATGTTTGTGTGGCCTACTATTGTATCTAATATTAAGTATGTGTACTATAACGAAGACAGAAGTTGGCAAAATAAAATGTAATCACACACAGTTACTTCACTATGTGTGAATTATTTTTTTCCACAAAAAAACATACAGGCATACCCCGCTTTAAGGACACTCACTTTAAGTACACTCGCGAGTAAGTACATCTTACCCAATAGGCAAACGGCAGCTCACGCATGCGCCTGTCATCACGTCCTGAACAGCAATACTGTCTCCCTACCTGTACCAAAGCTGTGCGCAAGCGGGGAGACTATAGAGCCTGTTACAAATGCGTTATTTACATCAGTTATGCACGTATATGACGATTGCAGTACAGTACATGCATCAATAAGTGGGAAAAGGTAGTGCTTCACTTTAAGTACATTTTCGCTTTACATACATGCTCCGGTCCCATTGCGTACGTTAATGCGGGGTATCCCTGTATAAACATGTAGCCAGGTCTCCCCAGCACTCCAGTACCCCGCTCCCCTGGTGCGCGATCGCGGGTACCGCCGAGTCACAAGGCGGCCCCGCAAGACAATCACGCGGGTGAGGGCAGTCAGGTCCCGGCTCGGGGGTTGCCGGGGACGCATGCGGCCGGTTGCCAAGGCCGCACGCGCATCTCAGGGCTCCCGGCGCTCCCGGAGCCCGGCGAATAGGGCGCCGCCATGTTGCGCCGGGTTGCGCATGCGCAGTGAGTTCCCGGCGGCCCAGATAGCTCGCGCATGCGCAGGGAGAACCCTAGCGCCAGGGAGCAGTTGCGTGAGGGCAGGGAAAGCGCAGGAGAGTCGCGTGAGAGTAGGGATAGACAGGGAGAGGTTGCGGCGGCCATTAGGGGTTAGTGTAGGTGCAGGAAAGGCGCGCACGCGGCCCCAATGTAAGTACAGCCTCCACGGGACTACAATTCCCATGAGGCTTAGGGCCAAGCATATCAGGTGCTTCATAGGAGCCAATAGGGCTGCAGGACTGCCAGGAGAGCAAGTGGATACATTTTGCGGGAAAAAGAGCACGTTAGTCAGTCAGAGGAAGGAACAGACAAGGGAAGGAGGTAGGGTGCAGGAGAGAGGGACTCCCCTGTATTAGGCCAGCACCCCCTTGGTCCAAGATAGCTCAGCTCCCCAGTAAGGTGAGTGTTGCCAAGGGCAGCCCAGAAGGTTAGGGACCCTGCCACTTACATTAGTGGGAGCTGGGAAAAGGAAGTCCGCAGTTAAGAGAGTTGGAGTCAGGGAGCTGTGAGGGTAGGAAGGGTGAGGGGAGCGAGTGCAGCTTCTGCCCCATATAGGTACCTACACTCCAGGTAGGCCCCAACTCCCCACTAGTTGGGTGGGTAACTGCTTAGGGAGGTCCTAGAGAGGGACGCGGCCCCTAGTTTGGAGGGCTGCCTTGTCAGAGTCACAGCGGGCAGTGCTGTGAGGTCTGACAGGCAGGCACCTTGTTGCGCAGCACGTTGGCTGCAGCCTCCAGTGAGCTACAGCTTGCTGCTGTAGGCGCTGGGACTAGTTAGAAAGTAGTGAGGCTGAAGGGACTTGGGTAGTTAGGGGAGTGGGACAGGTCATTACCCCCTGCCGGCCATAGGAGTTCCCCCAAGCCACTACAGGTTGCTGTACTATAGGGACAGGCCCTAGGTTAGGGTTCCTGTCACGTTAGTACCATTTAGATAGATAGGGACACAGCGGCTGCTGCTGTTCCTGTGGAAGCGGTTGGACCCACTTTGGGGTCCCCAGAGACGATTCCAGAGTGGGACCGCCCTAGCGGTCCGCACGTGCAAGGAGCTCGGTTGGAGGATCAGACGGATTCATCACACGTCTGACCCTTTGAGAAGATTGTTGCTGACCCGAGCACCGGAGTGCTCGGCAGGTATTATACCATCATATGTGCACCAACAGGCCTAGAGGTTCTTAGTGACTGCGCAGTCACCCATTGACTATCTCTGTAGGAGTACGGTACATTGGGTGGGGTTCTTGGGACACTGGGTGGGATCACCTAGTGTTGGGGAATCGTCCTGCGAGACGTCACTGTTAGTGTCTCCTAGTGAGAGGGACACAGGTTATTATTATTTGTTAGTAAAGTCATTAGTTATATAATCACTGTGTGTGTGGTTTCTGAGTGGGTTCCTAAAGGTAGGGTCATTCTACATTCCCATAGAATCCTACATAGGTGGAGGCGCTGAAAGAAGATACGTTCCAGAGGATTCACCCCAGGCTGTCACTAGCGGAGGCTCAGACCTCCTGTAAGCCTGCAGGTATACGCACCACACCGGTAACACCGCATGTTCTACTCACCCACACTATATATGCGATTGGGTGGGGTGGAATACCCGTTACATTTGGAGGCGCTGCTGAGATACCACCTGGGGTGCCCTGTCCATTATTTTTTTCAAATTGTCCCGTCCCTATTTTTGTCACCATGTTTGTAAAGTCCGGACACGAGGTACATGCCTGGGCTTTGAGGCAATATCTAGAGCCTGGCCAGGTAGTGGCGGTAGGAGGCATTCCCGCTATTATACCCGCACTTAAGGTCCGGGAGTATATGTGTAAAATTCCTGGGTGGCCGTGGACATGTGTCTTAGAGGAGGAACAAGATCCCACGTCCACATGGAAAACCATTCTGTTTGTAGTAACCCACACTGAGGATATATGCCTGGCAGAGGCACCGTTCGCACTGTTCATGCCCAGATGCCCCTCAGAAGGGTACCCCCTAGTTTACGCAGACCAAGCAAAAGGGCGTCTCCCGCCAAATCAGGAGAGCGCACGTGCTGCTGACTGCAAGCCTGCACAGAAAGATGTCGCAACATTCTGTCCGGGTTTGGCGCGAAAATCAGAGCCCCTCCCCTGTGATGTGAGTGACTCAGTGCAGAGCCAAAACCACTCCCTTGTAGAAGGTGCCCTTCCTTCAGATTCCACCAGGGGGAGCAAGCACTGTGATCTTCAACCCTACGTCGATGCAGTAATAGACTCTTTGATCTCTGAGGATGAGATGATGTCTGAGGAGGAGATAGACTGTCAGGGGATACACCCTAATGTGTATGTGCCCTGGCGAGCGCCAGGAATAGAACTCCTTATGCTAATGTGCCCCTGTTTGCAAGAAGCCTATGTCGACGGAGCCGACATGTCCCAGTTACCGCTAAACTTCAAGATGACTGAGGTAGGCGGAGAACCGGGTGTACAATGCTTTAGCCCCACCTGTGACTGTTCTAGAGGCGCACTGGCGTGGGAGCCCAGATGTGATTGCTGCGGTGCAATTTTCTTGATGCCTATTGTACCCCAGCCTACAGAGCCAGCTAAGGAGCCAAGTGAACCCTTGGCGGAGAAGAGCGCGACTGCAGTGGAGGTACCGGAGCACGCCAGCTTCGTACCCACAACCACTGGCTATATTACAGAAGAATCTGGTGACTACCTTGCGGAGGATTCGATCATGATATCTTCTGGGGAAAAGGTGGAAGTCCCATCGGTGGCGATGCGCCTACCGGCGAACCACCCCAGCGGTGATGCAGAGGATACAGAGTCTGCTGTGGGCCCGTGTGCCCTGGAGGAGGTGTATCCCGATGTTGCGGACTCTGCTGTGGGCCTGTGTGCCCTACGATGGTCAGTCCGACCTACTACAGAGGTACCATCGGTCCTAGGCTTGGGACCAGTACCTACAGATGACAAGGGTGAGTCGACTGCCCCAGGGATGTTGGGGGTGAGCCTCCAGGTGACCGCGGAGCACGATGGCTCCTTAAGTCTGGTCGCCCGGGCGAAGGGCTCCCCTCTGCATCGCGTCCTGGCGAAGGTGTCCTCATTAGAAGATAGCTGTCCAGTGGTGCGAGTGGACCAGTGCCCACTGCCTATCGTGCCAGAAGAAGAGAAAACCATCGCAAGCCAGCCGAGTGGTAAGGAACCCCCTTGCTCCCCACAGGCTCCGATGGAGGTGGCCGTGAAGAAGGTCAGAGTTACGGCTCCTGAGCGTAGTGTGAGCCCGTGCGCTCCGACCCAAATGGTCCCAGTACTGGGATCCCACGCTCCCGAGTTTCCAGCGAGTAAGTGGACTGCCCCAGAAGTGCCGGGGGCAGGTCCCAAGACAGCCGAGGTGGGAACTGACAGCGTCCCCGAGGACCTGTTGGCCACCGTGAATCACCGCAGTGGTAAGGTATCTACCCTTTACCCCCTTCCAGGTGAAACAGAGACTTTGCTGAAAGAGACATGGCCCATTGCTCGCTTCTCAGTGGAAGCCTCGCAAAAATATGGGGACAAAGAAAGTGTGGAAAGCTGCCTCCTTGGAGCCCAAAAAGGAACGCTCCATTCGTCAGGTGGTGGATCGCGGGAAAGGTCCCGGCCTCCTGGTCTACCGCATCCCAGCCGCGGATGACCGGGTAAAGGCCTGTTTCAGAGATGTTGTGCTACTCCTTCCACCAGGGGGAGGAAGTAGCGAAGAGCCAGTAACTGTCACTCTAGAGTGTGCTCTTCAAGAAATTTTTCTGGGGGAGGCTCACGGACGCAAAAGTGAGGTACCCCCACATGTTCAGTTCGGGGCACCCTACAAATGGTCTCAGCTGGTCTCGATTATTGAGTGTGATGTACCATGTAATCTGAGGTGTAAAGTCGACCTGATAAGTGTACCAATTATGACATGCAATTTTTTATTGTGTAACCTTATGTCAGGGTATGGCGTTCTCCAAGCGAGGACGTTGGAATTTCCACCAGGGGGAGAGTGTAGCCAGGTCTCCCCAGCACTCCAGCACCCCCCTCCCCTGGTGCACGATCGCGGGTACCGCTGAGTCACAAGGCAGCCCCGCAAGACAATCGCGCGGGTGAGGGCGGTCAGGTCCCGGCTCGGGGGTTGCCGGGGACGCGTGCGGCGGGTTGCCAGGGACGCGTGCGGCCGGTTGCCAAGGCCGCACGCGCGTCTCAGGGCTCCCGGCGCTCCCGGAGCCCGGCGAATAGGGCGCCGCCATGTTGCGCCGGGTCGCGCATGCGCAGTGAGTTCCCGGCGGCCCAGATAGCTTGCGCATGCGCAGGGAGAACCCTAGCGCCAGGGAGCAGTTGCGTGAGGGCAGGGAAAGCGCAGGAGAGTCGCGCGAGAGTAGGGATAGACAGGGAGAGGTTGCGGCGGCCATTAGGGGTTAGTGTAGGTGCAGGAAAGGCGCGCACGCGGCCCCAATGTAAGTACAGCCTCCACGGGACTACAATTCCCATGAGGCTTAGGGCCAAGCACATCAGGTGCTTCATAGGAGCCAATAGGGCTGCAGGACTGCCAGGAGAGCAAGTGGATACAATTCGCGGGCAAAAGAGCACGTTAGTCAGTCAGAGGAAGGAACAGACACGGGAAGGAGGTAGGGTGCAGGAGAGAGGGACTCCCCTGTATTAGGCTAGCACCCCCTTGGTCCAAGATAGCTCAGCTCCCCAGTAAGGTGAGTGTTGCCAGGGGCAGCCCTCAGGTTAGGGACCCTGCCACTTACATTAGTGGGAGCTGGGAAAAGGAAGTCCGCAGTTAAGAGAGTTGGAGTCAGGGAGCTGTGAGGGAAGGAAGGGTGCGGGGAGCTTCTGCCCCATATAGGTACCTACACTCCAGGTAGGCCCCAACTCCCCACTAGTTGGGTGGGTAACTGCTTAGGGTGGTCCTAGAGAGGGACGCGGCCCCTAGTTTGGAGGGCTGCCTTGTCAGAGTCACAGCGGGCAGTGCTGTGAGGTCTGACAGGCAGGCACCTTGTTGCGCAGCACGTTGGCTGCAGCCTCCAGTGAGCTACAGCTTGCTGCTGTAGGCGCTGGGACTAGTTAGAAAGTAGTGAGGCTGAAGGGACTTGGGTAGTTAGGGGAGTGGGACAGGTCATTACCCCCTGCCGTCCATAGGAGTTCCCCCAAGCCACTACAGGTTGCTGTACTATAGGGACAGGCCCTAGGTTAGGGTTCCTGTCACGTTAGTACCATTTAGATAGATAGGGACACAGCGGCTGCTGCTGTTCCTGTGGAAGAGGTTGGACCCACGTTGGGGTCCCCAGAGATGATTCCAGAGTGGGACCGCCCTAGCGGTCCGCACGTGCAAGGAGCTCGGTTGGAGGATTAGACGGATTCATCACACGTCTGACCCTTTGAGAAGATTGTTGCTGACCCGAGCACCGGAGTGCTCGGCAGGTATTATACCATCATATGTGCACCAACAGGCCTAGAGGTTCTTAGTGACTGCGCAGTCACCCATTGACTATCTCTGTAGGAGTACGGTACATTGGGTGGGGTTCTTGGGACACTGGGTGGGATCACCTAGTGTTGGGGAATCGTCCTGCGAGACGTCACTGTTAGTGTCTCCTAGTGAGAGGGACACAGGTTATTATTATTTGTTAGTAAAGTCATTAGTTATATAATCACTGTGTGTGTGGTTTCTGAGTGGGTTCCTAAAGGTAGGGTCATTCTACATTCCCATAGAATCCTACATAGGTGGAGGCGCTGAAAGAAGATACGTTCCAGAGGATTCACCCCAGGCTGTCACTAGCGGAGGCTCAGACCTCCTGTAAGCCTGCAGGTATACGCACCACACCGGTAACACCGCATGTTCTACTCACCCACACTATATATGCGATTGCGTGGGGTGGAATACCCGTTATAAACATAATAAAGAACACTATATACAAAGAGCAACATTATAAACCTACAGATGCAGCGGCCATTATTTTAACAAATCTTGAAATGGAATTTCGAGATATGCCCGAGATCCTTGCGAGTTGTGCTGCGACAGACTAATGGCCCGCCGGAGAAACACCGCAGGGGTCCCTGCTGTGTGAGTCCTATCGGGGTCTGCCTCTCTGTAATAGACGCGCAGTATGAGGCTGAATCAGTCACTCTAATGGCGTGCCTCTCCCAGGCAATCGCGGGGTTTTTATTAAAATCCTAACATTACAGTAAATGTTTGTTTAGATCCCATGGTCACGTGACCCACAGGATTTTAACATGGGGATACTGGCACCCCATAACGGGGCCTAAGTCTTGGGAAGTAGGGGGTCCCCAGACCTGAAATCAATGCGGTTCAGCTCTGGAGACCCCCTGGTACATTACTGTAATGTTAGAATTTTAGTAAACCCCCCAGCGATGCCTGTGAGAGGCCTGCAGTTAGAGTTACTGATTCAGCCTATCTCTTACTGCGTGTCTATTACATAAAGGCAGACCCCGGTAGGATTCACACAGCAGGGACCCCTGCTGTGTTACTCCAGCGGGCCATTAGTCTGCATCTGACCATCTTGGGCCCAACACGCGACGCAACGCGGATGTACCCAGGTATTTGTTAAAATGATGACCGCTGCATCTGTATACAAATATTTACAGTATACGCCTCTTTTTGGGTGGTGTGCTGCCTGGCTCACCGGGCTAACGGGTGAGTCGCTCTGCCACCTCAGAGTGAGCACTCATGAGGTTGGCATCTCCTCTGATGGTGGAAGAGGAGGAGGAGTCTCGCCAATGACTGAAACACATGCTGTGGCCAGAGACTCCATTGAGGCACTGAGGGTTGTGTCCATGGAGGGTTTACAGAGAGTCTCCAGGCCCTGCTGTATCACCCATGTGAGCCCATTGATAGATGAGGCTATCTGGTCAATGCTGTTAATCACAGCACTGCTGTGCTAGTGTATGTTATGGATCAGAACACGGTGGATGGCTGAGGCCTGGAGATGTTCCAGCTGGGTCTCTAGCCTCCGGATTCACCTTGCTGCATGCCCAGCAGCTCACTTTAGTGCACCATCAGCTTGACGTGAGAGAAGGGTGGGGTATAGCTCTGCATTGCAGCCAGAGTGACTGGACAGACAGTAGCAGGGGCAACTGGGGGGGGGGGGGGTTGAGGGGGGAATCTAATAGACAGACAGTTGGAGGTCAGGGGGGGAAGCTACCAGTGCAGATGAGTGGCATCCACAAGTGAAGCTTGGGGGGTAGCCATTGTTTAAGCTGGGGCAGCAGCCTCCATTGCAGCTGGGAGGGGTGTTACCATTGCAGATGGGGGGGGGGCATTCAGGGTGTACTTAGGTCAGCTGGGTCAGAAGCTGTTACCTCGTCAATCACCTCCATGAGGAAGAACGTCACACAATGAGCTCAGGCACAGGCTGTGCCACCGCAGCCAAACGCCATCTATATGATGGGTTTGAAATATTAGTACATAATATCCTCACATACATTGATACAGAACGTGGGTACATGTGTGCACATTTGGATAGATTTGCTTGACCAAACAGCCATATTTTAACATGTCTCTTATTTTTAGAACATTTTAGCAGTGGAATATATATAGAGTCCATGATCCAAAAACCGTTGCTATATTTTTGAAATACTTTACTTCCCTGCACACAAATTGAGAGCTGAGGCTTGCTACAGTTTATCACCCTTTTGTAGTGCAGTTACATTAAGAGTGACTCTTACTTTCAAGTATGTCCTGGACAGTAAGTTACGTAAAGTACTTGAAAAATGTCACGGAGTGCTCGCCTCAAACAATGCGGGACCGCAAGGCTGAGGTGAGGATATTGATAGCCATGACCAACAACCGAGAAGATGAGTCCGGACGTTAGGAGAGGTCAGATTAGTCAAGGTACTTGCTGTGGTCAAGGAGTGGAGAGATCAGATAGTCGTAGATGCGGTGCCGGGGTCCAGGGGTAGAGAGAGTAGAATAGTCGAGTCCGTAGCCAAGGTCCAGGGGTCAGAGAAGTCACGAGTCCGGGTGCAAGCTGAGGTCAAAATACAAGGAGCGAAACTAGACAAGGCAACAGGAAGCTGGAGGTAAGCACACAAATGAAAACACGTTTATGCTCAGCCAATTTGCAAGGGGCTGGCTGAGCATAAAAAGCACAGAGAGCCAATGGGGAGGCTGCAGGGAGTGAGCATCATAGGTATGCTGTGTACCGATAGGCAGGGGCGGAGTCAGTAGCAGCTTTGGGATAATGGATTGAATTAACCCCTTGAGTGCCTGTGTCCACGTGATGTCAGCGCGTAGTCAGAGCGCACTGTACGCTGCCCATGTGTCACGGAGGCGGAGCCTGGAGGCGGTTCCCGCGGTGTCTCTTTCTAGCGGCGCAACGCCTGCATGCAGGTTGAGGCTGACATGCGTCGCGAGATGCGTGACGGGGGAGGGATCTTACGCCGATCCTCACAAAAAGGGACTATTTCTAACATGATTGCAATGGCTAACATAATAACCCTGAAATGCATTTAGAAAGGAAGATGATTTGAGGGACATAGGTAAATAGGTAATGCAGTGGGGTGATTGTTAGCAGAAGGAAGAGAAACAATATTCTTCAGTGAGCAGTAAGACTATAAGCAGGTTGTGGTTGTTGAATCTTATGAGATAAGTGCAGTTGGTGTTTAGATACCATTCCTCTGATGATTAATCAGGTTTGAGAAAATCAGGTTTGAGACTTTTGGAGATAATCAGACACTTTAAGTGTTGGTGAACAAGTGTTCTTGTTATTTGTGAGAAGTTACAGTATATGGTCTTTAAATAGGCAAATGATCTAACACACATGGAAGCTTGTCACATACGTTATTTGTCTACGGTAAGTATTCCTCTCCTGTATGTATGAGTGCATTGCAAATGTCTGTTTGTATGTGTTAGATGCTTTACAAAAACAAATACAGTACATGGAATTATAATAATACAATAAATACAAAAACGCCAGACAATAGGAAAGGAAATCCTTGCCCGGAGAGCTTACAATCTAAGTGGTACAGTATGTTGACACTTATAAAGACAGCAGGTGAGGGAATAAGTGCAGTAAATGGCAGTGCTTGGTCACAATGGTTGGTGGGAGTGACTGAGTGTGGGGCATAAGCCATGAGTTCAGGCTATTGGAATGTTTCATTTGAGGTGAGTTTTAAGGTTTGTTTTGAAGGTGGGGAGATTGGTGTATACTGAATGTGAGGGAGTTCCACAGGTAAGATGCAGTGAGAGAAAGGGGTTTAAGTTGAGAGAGAGAGCAGTTGAGGAGAAAGGGGTGGAGAGGAGGATGCTATAAGAAGAGGGCAGGGGCATAACGAGCGATCAAAGCTGATTTGTACTGTAGGTAGGAGTAGATGAGTGGAGAGCCTTAAATGTAAGCAGGAGTACTTTGAAGGTCATCCGAAATTTGTTGGGAAGCCAGAATATAAGTTTAAAGGACAAGATTAGCAAAGACTGTTTTGGGAGAAAGGGATATTATTCTATCAGCTGAATTTTGGATAGATTGCAAGGGAGAAAATTGTGAGACAGGCAGGCCTGTTAGTAGTATGTTACTATAATTCAGACGGGAGAGGATAAGGGCATTAATTAGAGTTTTAGCAGAAGATTGACAGAGAAAACGGCGTATCTTGGCAATAATACAGAGGAAGAAGTGACAAATTTTACCCATGCTGTGAATGTGAATGTAGAATGAAAGGGAAGAGTCAAATGTCATTCCTACAGTAAAAAAATAGGGAAAAGATCCCCAGTACCGTGCTCAGCTAAGTGGTATTCCTTGTAGAAATGATTGTAGGTATATGTCATATGATCAATAACAAGTTGGAGAAGCTGTCTTATGAAGCATGTAAACCGTGTGTTCCATACAGTTAACCCTTACTCCTCTATGGCGGGCGGGACCTGTATCTAACGGTAAAATCAGTGTAAAATATCTGATTACCTAAGAACAGTATAATGTCCCCCTTAGGAGGTATGTGGGTACAAGGAACATTAGCCCCAGAACGCAGGTAAGCGGACTGGGGTACTCACAGTTAGCAGATATCAGCTGTTCCTTAGGCGTGCGTCACGCTGATGATAAACAGTAGAAGAAATCCTGCGGGAGGTAAGCGGAGCACAGCAGAGCAAATGCAGGGGCTAAACACCAAAATGAATAAAAGTCCTTTATTGCATGATCGACACCATGGTAAGTGGTGAGTAAAAATCTCTTACGCGTTTCAGGCGTCTGCCCTTTATCAAAGAGAACTATTCAACACACTGCAACTGCCCGTCTGATATAGGTTTATCCCTGCTTCCAGCTGATCTCAATGGGATGATTTTCGCGCTAGAACGTCAGGCTACAATCTCATTGGCTGTCTGGTGCAGCCAATGGGATGAATGAACCCTTGTACTGCGTGTGTGATGTGCAGGAGATGTTTCAGATCAGCAGAGCTGCTGCAGTGTGTATGAAAGAAAGCAACAATATTGTAAGACAACATTAAACACATATTAAAAACAATGTATCTATATAGTGAAACAATCTACTCGGCTGAAATGGTGGTAAGGAGGTAACAGATGCAGAAGAATGATGCATATCATATACCACGGATATTGATAATAGTAGGCTGTTAATAAAGATTTTTTCTTCTTAATGTAAAACAGCAGTAGGAACCTGATTTTAATATAGTAATGGCTGTATATTAGTTGTTCATTGATTAGACTTATAAGCTCTTCTAAATAATAATCATACAATCAGAATTCCTAATATGTCCACCCTATATAGGGAGTTAATGGAAAGAGGCATAGTACACTTATTGTCATATACATATATATGTACAGAACAGAAAATACAGAAATAGGTGATGTACATTCATATATATAGATATTCGATTTATTCCACATTAAGAAGATCATATTCTTTCCTTGTATAACAACTTCATTTTTGTGAAACAACACTTAGAAATCACCCATTTCATTGACAATCCTATACAGCTATATATGTTTAGACAGTTCTCATACAGTGCTTATTTGGGGACATTAATGTCCTTAGTCATACCCTGCCATATAGTGTAACTGTATATGCAGGTAATATGTCTATATACAATTTAATTATGTTTTTGTATCCTTAGTGTGTCAAACATGTTGTGTTGTAGTGGTGTAGATATGCTGTATGCTATTGATGTTTATATAACATATAGTGTTTGATTAGAATTTGATTTAAATTAGAAAGTATTTAAATTAGAAAGTGTTTCAACTCCCAGTCAATGTTCATACCCTTGGGGGCCAATGTCCCAAGGGTATAGATCCAGTGCATTTCTCGACGGTTAAGGAGTGACTCTCTGTCTCCTCCTCTAGGATGAACAGGGATATATTCCAAAGCACTGAATGTTAAATGCTCTATCGAGCCTTGTACACATTTGTTAAAGTGTCTGGCCACTGGGTAGTTGTCATCTTTATTTCTAATTGTTCTGATATGTTCCCTAATTCTTATCTTTAGCGGTCTTATAGTCCTTCCAATATAACTAGAACCACATGCGCATTTGAGAACATAGACAACATAGTTGGAGTTACAAGTTAAAAATGAATTTATCCTATGTCTTTGTCCCGTGAAGATGTTCTTAATTGTTTTAATGGGGAGTGCGTATTTGCAAAAGTTGCATGTTCCACATTTGTAGAACCCCTTGGGAAATCCTTTCTCTGGAACCCTTCGATCTCTGTACATACTGGGAGATAGGTGATCTCCCAATGTTTTGGCTTTGCGATAAACTATTTTTGGTTTGGAGAGTGTAACTCTATCTAAATCCCCATCTAGTCTGAGTACCTCCCAATGTTTGTTCAGGATTGATCGTATACTTCCTGCTTGTCTCGCGTAAGTGGTAATGAATAGGGGTATATCACCCTCCTGAGTACTTTTTTGCTTTTTGGCCTTCTTATGTCTGCACAATATATCTTCTCTTTTACATTGTTTAGCGTTTTGTAATGCACTTTCAAGAACATTGTCTGAGTAACCACGAGCCTTAAATCTTATTTTAAGTTGTTCTGCTTGATCTTTGAAACTTGAGTCAGTCGAGCATATCCTCCTGAGCCGTAAAAACTGACTCTTGGGAATGCTGTTCAAGAGTGGTCTAGGGTGTGCACTATTTGATCTGAGCAGAGAGTTGCGAGAATTTGCTTTTCTGTAAATGTTAGTTTGTATGGAAAGATCCGTGTCCACATATAAGTGGAGATCTAAGAAATCAATATAGTGGTCATGAACCATATGTGTAAATCTAAGATTGCAGTCGTTGGATTCAAGGTATATGAAGAATAGTGAAAGTGTGTGTGCATCCCCAGACCAGATTAGTAACAGGTCGTCAATATAGCGACGATAAAACTTAATGTGATGTCTATAGGGGTTAGTGTCACCGAAAATGTGTTGTGTTTCCCAATGTCCCATGAATAAATTGGCGTATGAAGGTGCAAATGAAGTCCCCATCGCCGTGCCCTGTGTCTGTAAATAATATTGATTGTTAAACGTGAAATAATTGTGCTGTAATAAAAATAATACACTATCCAAAATAAACGTGATTTGTGCCAAGTGAAGGTTGGAATTGTTTAAGAAATAAGTGACTGCTTTAATGCCCTTAGTGTGTTCAATTACTGTGTATAAGGAAGTCACATATAATGTGACCCAAGTGTATGTGTGACACCATGTGATGTTTCTTATATCTAGGAGCAAATCAAAAGAATCCTTCAAAAATGAGGGTAATTGTTGAACCAACGGCTGCAAGAAAAAATCCACATACCTAGATAAACCATCTCCCAAAGATCCAATGCTAGATATTATAGCTCTGCCTGGAGGACACCCAAGCGACTTGTGGATCTTTGGGAGATGGTGAAAAATAGGTATGATGGGAAAAGGGTTGAACAAAAATTCTGATTCTTGTTTAGATAGAACATGCAACTCTCTGCCCAGATCTATGAGCTTCTCAATTTCTTTCAGATACATCTGCGTGGGATCTTTGGTAAGTTTGCAATATGCATCAGTATCATTTAATTGCCTGATTGCTTCAGAAAGGTACATCTCAGAACTCATTACCACTGTGGCCCCACCTTTGTCTGCATTTTTTATCACTATATCTTTTCTGCTTTTCAAAGCAGCCAAAGATTGACCTTCTTCTTTGGATAAGTTGTTGGATACCGAAGTGGTAAAATTGTATCCCTTAGCTAATAGTTGTAGATCTTTTTCCACTGGTTTTTCATAGGTCTCCAGATGTGGGCCCTTGGAGAACATAGGGCAGAAAATGGATTTATTCCTAAATGATGTGTGTTTGGAAGTAGTCAAAAAGAGGAACTGTTCTGAGGCACTGACATTTTGAACATCTGTCAAATTTTGCTCATTAAATAAGTCATTCATATCTTGTATTGCTGTATACTCTTTGAAAGACAGCCTGTCGTCCGTGACCCCCCGCACCAAAGGGCCCAAAGTGGGGTCCTCTGGGTCATCCAGTGTAGTGACGTCACAGACAGCAGGCTGTTTAGAGTTGAAAAATTTCTTTAGAGATAACTTTCTAATATATTTTTGCAAATCTATAACAGTATTGAAAAGATCAAAGTTGTCCCGGATACCACAGTTCAGACCCTTATTGAGAACATTTGTCTCTCCTTCTGTTAGATCTATCCCCGAGATATTGATTACATTGTTCTCAGGCATCAATGTTCCATTTTTCTTTTCTTTATTTGCCCTTCTTTTGGGCGAGCGCCGCGTCCTCTTTGGGAGTTTTTTTGACTCCCTTTGATTGCCCAGATCAAATGAGGTTGATGGATTTTCTTGGTGCCGTAATGGATATTGACGATATGATGTATCTTTTTTGTGACGTTCTTCTGCGTCTGTGAAGTCACTGAGGCGATCTGTGTCTTCATCTGTTGTGAATGAAACCACTGAAGGTCGGTTCTCTGGATCTGAAACATCCGATATACTGGATGCTCCTGATGTTCTTCTTTTTAGAATAGATTTGTTTGGGGTAGATTTTCCTTGATATGTGTTCTTTCTATTGGGACCTCTTTTCTGTGTTTGCTCTTGTTGGTATGTCATCTTTGGGGGAGGCGGTTTCTGCCATGCATATATCTGGTTTTTTTCATAATCAATTCTATCCCTATCAAATTTTGATTGTTTTTTAATCATGATTTTCTCTTCGATGTTATTGATAGTTTTGGATAGATTTTTGTCCATGTCATTGAAATTTTCCATATCTTTATATGACTTCAAATTAAGTTGTAACTCTTTTATAGTTTTTTTCACCCCATTTCTTTCTTTAATTTTGTTTTTTATAATCAGTTCTATCAGTTTTTCTGAGCATTCATCTAGAATCTTTATCCATTCGGTCTCAAATTCTTTGTTGGGAAAGCCAAAAGAGGGAGTTTTTTTTGATACGGAGCCCCCTGGGTATCCTTTTAATAACTAAGTAATTATCCAGTGTGGTTATATCCCACCATAAACGCACATTGGATGATAAAGCTTTTTCAAATTTAAGAAAATACAAATTCAGATCAGTATTGTCTTCACAAACATCAGAAATAGTATTATCAAATACATATGCAGCTCTTCTTTTTCGCCCAGCATTATCTGCACAACTTTGTATGTATGAGATATCAGTGTCTATGGGTTCCACAGTAACATCCTCTATTAGTTTTTCCTCCATTTCAGACTGTGCCAAGTGTCAAGGTAGAGTATAAAATTGTATAAAAAAGTGGTGTGAATTTATAGCCCCTGCAATTCAAAAATGTTCCATCCAAGACATGATAAATATCCAAAATAGCAAGCTGACGGGTATGCAAAGGTAGTCAGTGAAAAAATAGGGAAAAGATCCCCAGTACCGTGCTCAGCTAAGTGGTATTCCTTGTAGAAATGATTGTAGGTATATGTCATATGATCAATAACAAGTTGGAGAAGCTGTCTTATGAAGCATGTAAACCGTGTGTTCCATACAGTTAACCCTTACTCCTCTATGGCGGGCGGGACCTGTATCTAACGGTGGACATATTAGGAATTCTGATTGTATGATTATTATTTAGAAGAGCTTATAAGTCTAATCAATGAACAACTAATATACAGCTATTACTATATTAAAATCAGGTTCCTACTGCTGTTTTACATTAAGAAGAAAAAATCTTTATTAACAGCCTACTATTATCAATATCCGTGGTATATGATATGCATCATTCTTCTGCATCTGTTACCTCCTTACCACCATTTCAGCCGAATAGATTGTTTCACTATATAGATACATTGTTTTTAATATGTGTTTAATGTTGTCTTACAATATTGTTGCTTTCTTTCATACACACTGCAGCAGCTCTGCTGATCTGAAACATCTCCTGCACATCACACACGCAGTACAAGGGTTCATTCATCCCATTGGCTGCACCAGACAGCCAATGAGATTGTAGCCTGACGTTCTAGCGCGAAAATCATCCCATTGAGATCAGCTGGAAGCAGGGATAAACCTATATCAGACGGGCAGTTGCAGTGTGTTGAATAGTTCTCTTTGATAAAGGGCAGACGCCTGAAACGCGTAAGAGATTTTTACTCACCACTTACCATGATGTCGATCATGCAATAAAGGACTTTTATTCATTTTGGTGTTTAGCCCCTGCATTTGCTCTGCTGTGCTCCGCTTACCTCCCGCAGGATTTCTTCATTCCTACAGTAGGTAACATGCTTTGGTGACAGGATAGATGGTAGTACCATTTACTGTGATGAAAAAGGGGCATATTAGGTCAGATTTAGGGGGAAATATGATGAGCTCAGTTTAAGACATGTTAAGTTCAAGGTTGTGTCTAAAAGGACATGTATACATGAGATTGATATCTAGTGTATTATATACTGTATGTACTGTCACTTACCAGGTCTCTCCGCATTCATGAAGTCCATGAAGCTAAGTAGTCCTACTACCTGGGAGGTGGATCTAATGGAGCTAACCAGCCCCCTAGATCCAGCTCAAGTGTATCGGGACTGGTGGCCCCCCTCCAGACTTCCATGCCTGCTCTTGCTGTATGCCCAGCACTTCTTGAGCATATCAATAGTGCGGACACTGTTACCTAGAGCATTAATACACTCCGACATGCATCCCCAAATGTGGGGCTTCTCAGCAGTGCTGATCCAGAAGTAGAGAGACCCGATTAATTTTGAGTAGACATCTACTACTCCATTTATTACAATTTCTAACTCCTCATCATTACATTTGAGGCTTCTAATTCTGCCTGCCTCATCAGTATTGAACAGCCCCAGCACTAGAGGTAGAAGCCTGCTTTGCAGTTTAAATGAAATGGGTGAGTTATTCAGAATGTCATGTATACATTTTAAATTATAACATGCTCATGGGTGTTATGTTAGGCTAGGCACAAGCAGGGCTGCTGGCAGGGGGCAACAGCTGGGACTGCTATCCGGGGCCCAGTCTGTTAAGGGGCCTGGCCCCCCTGCTGGCAACCCTACAGTTTATGGCCTGAATTTCTTCCTTGGTCCTCCCCTATGCTGGCCACCACCCATCTGTCCTTCCCTTCCTCAGGCCCTCTGCTGGGCCTGCAGGGCCCATCTGTGCACTGGCCCTTTTCGTGGGTCTCCAGCAGGCCCATCCATGGGCCCCAGGTAAGCCCACATGCCTCTGTCAACTATACATTCTGACATCCTGGCACATTACCCCTTATGTCACCTCACGCCAATAACCACATGCCATCACCAGACCCATTTCCCCCCTGTACCCCACAACCGGCCAATTACCCCTTTATACCTCCTCAGACACATTATCCCTTACATCCCCCCAAGGCCCTTTACCCCCTTATACCCTCCATGCCCATTACCTCCTTATAATAAAGGCCCATTACCCCCTTACCAGGACCTTGTGGCTTATTTACTCATTATACCACTTTGGACCCTTAACTCCTTTCACCCTCCCCCCCCCCCAGGTCCATTAACTCTTTATACCTTGCAGGCCCATTACCCCTTTTACTCCCTCAGCCCATTACCCCATTATAAGCCCTCTAGAACCTCCTAATACTCCCCCTCCAGACCCATTACCTCCTTATATCCCCCACCCCCTAAATCCATTACCATATCTCCCCAGGCCCATTACCACCTTATGTTCCCCTAGGCCCATTACCTCTTTAAAGCCCACCACCTCGGCCCGTTACCTCGGCCCGTTAAACCCATTACCTCCCTGTAGGTCCCCCCCAGGCCCATTAGCCTTATAACCCCTCCCACCTCCTCCCATTCTGCTCTTACCTGCTTATCCCTCCCCCAAGGCAATACTTTCCCCTCCCCTCCCCCCCCCCGTGTCCCTGGGGGGGGGGTGAGGGCCTGGTGTCGTATATTTATCCTGGGCCCAACGATTTCTGTTTGTGGCACTGCACACATGCGTACCGCGTAACTAACTTACAGTATGTGCAGTATTTACAGCACTTATTCCCTCACCTGTTGTCTCTGTAAGTTTCCCCTCAAACCTCTTAGATTGTAAGCGCTTTGGGGCAGGGATTTCCTTTCCCATTGTCTGATTTTTTGTGCACTTATTGTATTTTTAAAATTCCCTGTACTGTATTCTTTGTGAAGTGCTGAGTACACTTTTGGCGCTATATAAATAAAGACATACAATACAATACTTTTCACCAATGCACATGTGCAGTGTTGTTTAACAAGTCTCAAGGCTATGATAATCCCTGTTCATCCAAGAGGTTGTTACTTGACATCCCTCTGCTAGTACAGTATCTTCAACAGAGAACTACCATTTGATATATAGGGCTGCAGAATCTGCCTGTTATCAGGGAAGTCAGCACACCTGGTTCTGAGCAAATCCAGGTACAGTATGCTGAAAATCCAGAATTGGCTTACATATAGCTGTTCTGACTACATGCCAGGTTGACATAATTATTTGCCTTGTTACATAACCCCTACCTGGTACATCCACCAAGAATTAAATCCATGCCTCAGCCCAACACCTTGGCAACAGGTAAAAATGCCCTAACTACTCATTTGAACAATGGGGAGTCAGTATCCTGATGCCAGAAAGAGATCGAAAGGGGTGTGGGGAAAGCACAGGAACAGGATGTCCTCCTCTCTGGGCTACCATTTGTATTTCAACACACTGTTGCATGTAACTTCCTCTTTTACAGTTAGAGTGCAGTGATTTGGAAGGAGTGCAATGTTTGAAATGTGTACAGTGTTGCAACAATTACATGTTGCAGACACGTGACACAGCTACAGTATATATTTCAGGTAAATTGAACTTCACTGTATGCTTCCCCGTATATTGCTTATTTTTGCTTATTCTGTTAATTATATTGTTTCTCTGTTTTATATTCAAGGATGATAACACATTACGCTATATATGTTTGTTTGCTCAACGAGCAACATGAACAATTACGAATCTTAATATTCAGAATAACAGATATACAGTATACAGAACAACGAGCTTTACAAATACACTTATAGCAAACTATATCTAATAAGAACAACATGTTCATTATAGTCACCATTATTTAACCATTAGGATCTACTAGGTGACCAGAGTAGAACAGATAGACTCAGATATATGTCTATTTTTTAATACTGCATATGAATGCGAATAAAAAGAAACACCACACACACTGTTTTAAAAGTACATTTATTAATAAAACATTTTTTTTGTATCAATCTTTTTTATTTATTGGCATTGACAATTACAGGAATGCGTACATACTTTTCAATAACATAAAACTGTTTAAGTTCGACTGTATTGAGTGCATGCTAGCCAACATTGTTTTTTTAATAGTTGGGGTTAAGGGAGTGGAGAAGTGGGGGCTGGGGGTGGAGGGGGGTAGACAGACAGAGGGGGGATGGAGGGTTGGAGAGGGAGAAAGGGAGGAGGGGCGGGGTGGGGGGGAAAGTCCCCCTTGGCTCGTCTACTCTCCCGCCTTTGGAATCTGGGTTGTTCCCTTCAATAGGGTTTGCGCTTTAAATTTTTATCTGAAGCCCTGGGGGCCTATCCATGGGTCCCATGTGTTCCAGAACTGTGTCATTTTTTTTTGCAGCATAGCTGTTAGTTTTTCCATAGACATTACCTCGTCCACCCGCCTTATGACTTTGTTTCTTGCAGGGGCTTTGACCTGCTTCCAGGCAGCTGCTATTGAGCACCTGGCTGCAGTCAAGATTGCAGAGACCAGTCTGCTCATGGGTGGGGGCAGGTCGTCAAAGGGTTTACTCAGCACCAGGGACAGTGGATCTAGGGGGAGAGGAATTCCCGTTGTCTCATAGAGCAGCATCTGGATCTTAACCCAGAACCTCTGGATCTCCGGACATGACCACCAAATATGGGCCATGTCTCCCTTTTTTTACCACATCCCCTCCAGCACAGGTCTGGGGTGCCAGGGAAGATCTGGCTCAGTCTAGCTGGGGTCAGGTACCATTGGAATAGAATTTTGTAGATATTCTCTTTTGTTACTGTGCAGATTGAGGTTTTTGCTGCCATCTCCCAGATATCCTCCCACTCCTCATTGTCAATTTGTATGTTTAAGTCCGCAGACCATTTTTGCATATAGTGGTGGGTCGGGGTTTCTGATGCTAACTCTATCCCCCTATATATCTCAGAGATTAGGCCTCTTTGATACCTGCCTTTACTGCATAGTGTTTCGAATCTGGTGGGTGGGGGAAATTTGGAGTTCTGCGAGAGCGAGAGCAGAAAATGTCTAATTTGTAGGTATTTGAATAGGTGGAGGTGTTAAGCTTGGTATTTGTCTCGTACCTCTTTAAATGTTAGAATCTCTCCATTTTTCAGCAAGTCTGCAACCAGCCTTATTCCAAGCCCCTGAAATTGGGCAAATTGCTTTTTGGAGCACCCGGGTGGGAAGTTCGGGTTCCCAAAGATTGGGGTGATTTGTGAGGGGGTGTTTAGCAGGCCATACTTCCCTTTGCTTTTCAACCACGAGTCCCACGTGCATCTCATTGCTCCCAGATCAAACCTCCTTGATCCTCCTTCTTTTCCTCCTTGGGACCACATAAGTAGCTGAAGTGGTAGCGGGGCTGCGTAGTGTGTTTCTATCTCGAACCAGCGTGCCGCTGCCGGGTCGCAATTCCAAACTATGGCTTGCTTTAGCTGGGCTGCGAGGTAGTACCTGACCACATCGGGGACCCCCAGACCTCCTCTTAGTTTGGCTGATAACATGACCGATCTGGGAACCCTCGGTCTCTTGTCATTCCAGATAAATTGGAACATTTGGGCCTGTACATTTTTCATGGCTGTTAGTGGGACGACTACGGGGAGTGTTTGGAAATAGTACAACAGCCGAGGTAGGATGTTCATTTTGAGGGAGACTATTCTCCCGAACCATGATATTTGATGTTTTTTCCACGACTCTAAGTCTTTTTTAATTTGATCAAATAGTGTGGGGTAGTTGTATTGATAGAGGGATCCGTGGGAGCTCGAGATTCTTATACCTAGGTATTTGATGTATGTGGTGCTCCACTTGTATTTATAATTGGACTGCAAAAGCTTCCACATTGCGCTTGGTAAGGATATGTTAAGTGCTTCTGACTTGTCTATATTTATTTTATAGTCAGAGACTGTTCCAAATTGGTGGAGTACTTTTTGTAGGTTCGGGAGGGAGATGTGGGGGTCAGCGAGGGTCAGGATCACATCGTCCGCGAATAGGGAAATTTTGTATTCCTTTGTGGAGATCGAAATCCCCTTAATGCCCTTTTCTTGTCTAATTTTGGCTGCCAATGGTTCAATTGTTAGGGCAAATAGGAGTGGGGATAGCGGGCACCCCTTCTGGTCCCGTTTCTGATTGTAATTGGGTCTGATAGTCCTCTTGAAATTTTTACATATGCTGTGGGGTTTTGGTAGAGGGCTCTAACACCCTCTAGATACAGTAGGGACCACTAAAACCAAACTTCAGCATTGTTTGGTCCAGGAAGGACCATCTGATCCTGTCGAACGCTTTTTCCACGTCGAGGCTCAGGATCATTGCATTGGTTCCTGTGAGATGCACGTGGTCGATGATATCCACTATTTTGCGGGTATTGTCGGAGGCCTGTCTTCCTGACACAAAACCTACTTGATCTGTATTAATGAGTCTGGGGAGAATCGGGTTGAGCCTGTTTGCTAGTATCTTGCTGTAAATTTTGAGATCTGAGTTAAGTAGGGATATTGGCCTGTAGTTGCCACAAAGGAGCGGGTCTCGACCCTCCTTGTGGATTATGGCTAAGTTTGCTGCAGTGATGGTAGCGGGGATTGGCTCTCCTTGTAAGAAGGAGTTGTACATGTCGAGCAGGTAAGGGGACAGGGTCAGCATGAATGTCTTATAGTAGGTGTTAGAAAATCCGTCCGGGCCCGGAGTTTTTGCATGGTTTGAGGGAGCTAATGGCTTCGTTTAGTTCTTCTAGGGTAATGTCTTTATTTAGTTTATCTAGTTCGGCCTGCTAAAGGGAGGGGAGGGAGCACTCCTCCAGGTATTTCGAGATTGTCTCTAAGGGGGTCGGATTTTGGCCCAGAGGATGTAGGTTATACAGTTGGGAGTAGTAGTCAGCAAATTCTTGTGCTATTTCTTTTTCATCATATGTGATTTTCCCTGATTTTGTGCGGATTTTGGATATTTGTGACTTTACCCGTATGCCTCTAAGTTTTGCAGCTAAAAGCTTATCAGCTTTGTTTCCTTTATCAAAGAATTTTTGTTTTGTCCATCTTAAGGCTCTCTCTACTTCCTCTAATTGTGTTTGTTTGAGGGCTGCTCGCGTTTGGTTTAATTGCTTTAGTATTTTTTTGGATGCTGTTGTTTTGTGTTGCTGTTCTAGGTGTTTGATTTTATCTGTTAGTTCAGTTTGGAGTTTAGTTTTTTGTCTTTTCTTATAGGCCGATATCGAGATTAATTCTCCTCTAATTGAGGCCTTGTGTGCCTCCCAAAGCATAGCCGGGGCCGAGACCGTACCTGCGTTTATCTGGAAAAAAGAGGAGAGTTTGTGTCTTATATTTGTCTCTGTCTCTGGGCAGTTAAGTAGGGAATCGTTCAACTTCCATTTGTAGGGATTGTTTTTGACAAAGTGTAGGGCGAGGGTGAGTTCCACTGGGGCGTGGTCAGACCAGGTAATTGGGCCGATATTGGAGTGGGAGGAAGCCTGGAGTATGTTGTTGGTACCCAGAAAATAGTCTAAACTCGAGTAGGACTGATGAGGGGCGGAGAAGAAGGTGTAATCCCTTTGACCCTGGTGCTGAGCTCTCCACACATCGACCAGGGAGAATTCTTCCATTATTTCCCTGAATTTTTTTGCTTTTTTTTGTAATTGGATCATGTAAGATGTGCCTTGAGTTGCATTGGGTAGGTCTTTTGGAGGTTTAGTTTTATCTTGTGTGTGTGAGCCGACCATGTTAAAGTCTCCTCCTATAATTAGGGAAGAGAGTGCCTGCTGTTCCAGGGAGTCCAGTACTTTTTTGAGGAACTGGGTTTGATTTTCATTGGGGGCGTAAATGTTCACCAATGTTATGGGTGAACCTGCTAGAGTACCCCGGAGCACCAGGAATCTTCCCCCTGGGTCTGATTGAGTGTGAGTTAGGGCGAAGGGGACATTGTTCCTTATTAGGATAGCTACTCCTTTCTTTTTACTCGGGGAGGATGCGTAAAAAGCCTGTGGGAACAGGCTCTTGAATGTGTTTGGGGGAACTGGTGAGTTAAAGTGTGTTTCTTGCAGGAAAATGATGTCCCCTTTGTTTTTTTGAGTTCCTGGAGCGCTAGTTTTCTTTTTTTATTTGAATTTAGTCCCTTTACGTTAAGCGTGATTAATTTTATGTCTGTCATTTTGTGGCGTGCTTGTTTCTCGGCCCTCTGTATTCCCACAGTGAGGGCTACTAGTCCTGCGAGCCTTAGGTGAGTTTGTGTAGGCGAGTGGGAGGGGGGGGGGGGAGGGGGGAGGGTGGAGTGGGGGGGAGGGAGGACACAATAGGAAGGGTGGGGGTCGTTGGGCCTTCAGATGGCCCTAGAAAATAGGCCTCTCCCATGCGGGCGAGAGAGGTACGGGGGTTTATTACCCCTAGAGATCCTTCCAGAACTCAGAACACGGTCGGAGACCGGAAAGAGGGTCCCACAGCCTCTGTAGGAAAACTTACTTAAAACCACTTCTAGGGAGACCACTTAGTGTGGTGTCCTATAAACATTTCTAAACATCATCAAAAACTTTTAGAGGAAACTAAACCTTTTTTTAAGACCTCTATTTTGTCGGTCAACATTTATATATTCTATATTATTATGTTGTGGGCATGTAATATTTATCAACCCGCCTTTTGGTTACTCTGGGCCTGGAGTTAGCCCCGTCTCCGCTAGATGCTATTTTCCACTTCTCCGCTACCGAGGTGCATCGTTCCTCTTCATGACGGGGGGATGGGGGGGGGTTTGTTTTTTCGGGGTGGAGCTGGGAGGGGATGGGGGGGAAGGGAGGGGGTGGGGGGGAGGGGGGAGAGGAGGGAGGGGCGAGGCGGGGGGTAGGGGGGAGGAGGGGGGGGAGGGGACAGGTGGGGGGAAAAAGTGGTGGGCGAGAGGGGGGGGGAGGGGGGAGGGAGGAGGGGGGAGGGGGAAGGAACCACTTGTCAAGGGGTGGATGCCTATCTGGCTTGTCTTATTTAGGAGCCCATGTGGGCTGGGTAGACATTTTTTATTAACCCTTTGTCTCTTCTCGTTCTGACAATTTGTACGAAAAAACACAACATTTGGCATTTATCATGTGACATTTGCATTTTCTTATCATCTGTTACTTATATCCTATTGCTAGGGAGGACATTTGCTTTTGTCTGCTTATCAACTCTATTTCTTACGTGAACAATTGGTATTTTACATATATCTTTTGCATTTACTAATTGTCTTCTGCTTGTATCTAATTTCTGCATAGTCCATTTGCTAGCATCTGCATTACATCATTGTTTTTGTTATGATCATTTGGTTTGTACCATACCACATTTGCAATTTGGTTTTGATTGTTGCTTAAGACTGGACAATAAAAACAAAAAAGGGGGGGGATATGGGGGAGGGTGTTGATTGAGGGGGGGGGGGATGGGAGTGAGGCTGGGCAGGTAGCGGGGGGGATAGGGGAGAGGAGAGCGGGGGAAGGGGAGCAGGGGGGAGGAAGGGGAGCAGAGGGGGGATGGGGAGGGGGGGAAGAGGAGCGCGGGGGGAAGGGGAGCAGGGGGGGGAGTAGGTAAGGGAGTGGTATAGGGGTTGCAGGTACATCCTAGATAATCAGTATATTCATTGCTCTTTCTAAATCGGCTAACTTTCCCCTGCTAGGTAGCGTTAAAGAGCATATTGACAAAAGTCCGGGGGGGGAATGGGAGGAGAAGGGTTCATACAACCTGGGCTCCTCGGGCCGTGAAGTGGCAGGCCTGTCACTGCGTCCCATCGTCCTGTGAGGGGGGGTGGTATGAAGGGGGACAGGTGGCCCACCCCTTCTGTTCATACAGGGGGCTGCGTCCTCTGTTCGTGCAGGCGTGTCGCAGGTGCGGCGGTTGGCTTTGCTTACTGCACCCGTGGAGGGTGTCAACGGGACCTCAGTTCACTCCGTAGGTCAAGGTGGTGCTTGCCCTCCTCGGGGGGGGGGGGGCTTTGCCGGGCCAATCAGCTCACTATCTCGGGCAGGACTTCGATCGAGTGCTGACCGGCCTGGACGCGGTCGACCAGGATACCTTCTGGAGCTCCGATGAGGTGAGTAGAGAAAGCTTTTTCCCCCTCGATGGGGTGGGGGGGGTATTGGTTCGCCAATGGGGTTTGTTGCGGGATCGTGGGGCAGGATGTGTGGGTGGGGGGGGTCACGGGGAGTGGGGATAGAGGGAGGGTATATCAAGGGGGGGAGGGATATGGAAGGGGGCGTGTGGTAGGGGGGTGAGTCAGGGGGTGAGGTATCTGACCTGCGTTGGTTAAGCACTGGATAGTGGGATTGGAGGTGCAGGCGAAGCTTCAGGGAGGAGGGGGGGGGGGCAAGTTTGTAGAATAAGTTCCATAGGCGGTTCGGTGGTTGATGGGGTTTCTTGCTTCGGGTCAATGAAGAGCTGGGGAGACGGCGCTTCTCTCTGTTTTTCTTTGGGCTGCTTTCGTAGTTCGTTGTTCCCTCTGGGGGGACCGCTATCGTGCTTCAGGTGATATGTCCGTTACTCAGGGGCCGCAGGGTTCCTCTGGTTGGCCCGAGGAACCTCTGTCTCCTTGTTGTTTGTGGGAGGCTTGGATGGTACTCTGCAGTCGTGTTGTTGGCTCAGCCCCAGCGCTTTTAGGAACGACGGTGAGTCCCCCGGTCTGGAGATGGTGAAGTGGCGTCCATTCTTCATGACAGTCAGCTTAAAGGGGAAGCCCCAGCGGTAGGTAATGCCTCTTTCTTGCAGAATGTTCGTGAGGGGCTTCATCCCTTTCCTCTGTTCCAACGTGGATTTTGATAAGTCGCTGAAGATTTGGAGGGGGATGTTCTCAATTTGGATATCTCCTGCTCTTCTACTTGCAGCCATGATCCTCTCTTTAGCTGAGTATGCATGGAGCTTTACGATCACGCTTCGCTTTGGATCAGATGGTTTGGGGCCCAGCGCCCTATGCGCCCTGTCCATTTGGAGATCGTGATCTGACAGGTCTGGGGCTAGTTTCAGGAATAAGGTGCGAAGGTAGGTGGGGAGTACTTCGGCAGAGATCGTCTCAGGTATATTTCTTATTCTCAGATTTTGTCTGCGGTCTCTGTCTTCTAGCTCAGCCAGTGCGTCTCTCAGTTCAGCGACTTCTCGGCTTAGTCTTATGACTTCGTCTTCTGTGGTGTGCTGTGAACCTATTATCTCGGTGACTTTGCGCTCCAGCACATCAGTGCGCTTTGTTAGCCCGTGTATCTCTGTCCTCAGACCCTCCAGTGCGATGTTCATATCTGACTGGATTTCTTTGCGCAATTCTTTGTGCATTCTGTGGAACAGGGCTTCGAAATAGCTTTTATTCAATCCTTGTTCTTGTATTTCTGATGAGCCTAATTCGGGGGCTGCATCTGTTAGGGCCGCGTGGGCTGTTTCTTCGGCGCCATCTTGGGAGTCACCGCACTGTTCTATAGGGCGATGTGTTGGAGTGAAATACTTTGAGACTCCTGGGCCCTGGTACCCTTTTGGTCGGGCTGGCATCTTCCTCCTTGTTTACTGTGTTGTATGTTCGTTTTTTATGAATTTTTGCGTGGTTTGGAGCGCTTGTTCTAGCGAGTTATTCGTGAGGGTGACGGGAGCTCCTCAGCTAGCCGACCATGCTCCCCGACTTCACCGGAAGTCCCCCCATGTGTAGCTTCTTGTGAGTGTTGCAGTTATTCTACAGCAGCACCTTGGTTGATAGCAGGCTGTTTTTTTTTTTGTTTTTTTTGTGTGTTTATTTAATTATTTTCTTGGGGAAGCTGTGCCTTTAATGCAGAAGGGTGGTTAATGCATTGCTTTTCAGGTGAGCTTTTACTAAGGATTTTCTTGTAGTGGGGTGTGTTTTTGTACAGTATTTATTGTTATTGTTTATTGCAGGTAGTTGTAGGGTACAGGACTTGATGGGGGGTGTGAGATAGGGACTGTCATCAACAGAGATCCTATATTTGTGCTCCGCTGGCTGACTTAAACTGCCTCCAAGGCCTGCAACAGCTCACTGTTGTTTGCTGTGCAATGGACGTCTGAGACCTGGGGTGGAATAAAGTCTGCGCATCAGCAGCAACCTCAGGGGTAGACCAGCTGGTCCTCCCTCACAGATGCCCTCCATCGGCCATCTTGTGAGTTCTGTCCCTGAGAGAAGGGGAGCCCGAGCCTCCGCTACTCTATCTCTCCCCCCAGCTGCCGCTCACTGCCCCTCACCGTGCCCCTTATCTCTGGGGCCGGTCCCAGTCTGTCCACTATGTTGCAGGGCAAGGCGCAGGGGCGCACACCTCAGCTGCCCCACCGCGGAGCGCCAAACCAAGATGGCCGTCGCTCCCCGCAATGCAGCCTCACCAGTCTTCTCGCCGCCGCTCTAGATCTCTGGGACTCTTTGCTGTCAGACCTCTGTCAGGTAGGCAGGTAGGGTCTTTTCTTACCTCCCCCGCCACCTACTGCAATCGCGGGATCGCGGGGAAAACAGGATCAGGGCTCAGTCTGGCAGTACGCCAAAAGATGGTCACCGTGGCTCCCGCAGCCTCTCACCCCGATAATTCTCCCCCTCTCAACACCGGGGTCTGCGCCGGGTGGTCCCTCACCTTCCCGTTTCTCCCAGTCCTCACTGCGTTCTTTATTATTGTCCTTACTGTCGGGCGCGGGTGGGCGCCATCTTGGATTTTTGGCCCTGGGAGCTCGTGGATGCAGGCATACAGATTTACCTCTTTTTACTGTTTTTTTCCCCCTGCCAGGGTATTCTGCAGCCACCAGATCAATTGTTAATAAGGTTGGGGTATTTTCCTTGTCTCTTGGGTGTAATATATTATGAAATTTGTAGTTCTGGGGTCCGGAGCTCAGGAGGTACACATCCACTCCGTTCAATAGTTGGCCACGCCCCCTAATAAAACATTTTATATACATATTTTTACCCCTGACCATATTATTTCATAAAGGTCTGCTGTGCGCCTATATAAGGGACCTTTCTGTGCCTTCCTTTGGTACACCTCCATGCTTATATTCAAGGATATAAGCTTCCAGAAATCATATCAATATGACATACCATATAAATATTCAGGTCAAATATATTTTTTATTTAAGATGTATATATAGATATATAAAGACCAAAGTAATTTTCAACAAATATTTAAAGTCTGCAAAGATTATAATACAATAAGTGCAACAAAGTCAGATAATAGGAAAGGAAATCCCTGCCGAATGGATATTGTATTGTATTGAATGTCTTTATTTGTATAGCACCATTAATGTACATAGCGCTTCACAGTAGCAATACACGTGGTAATCATATAAATAACAAATAATATAATATTATTAACAAGTCATGGGAATAAGTGCGTCAGACAAACATAACAATTAGGAAGAGGAGTCACTGCTCCGAGAAGCTTACAATCCAATTGATATGTTGGAGGAACGTACAGAGACAGTAGGAGGGCATTTTGGTAAGTGCGTCTGCAGGGGGCCAAGCTTTATGTATCATGTGTCTAGAAATATCTACGGTGCTACTCATATGCTTCTTTAAGCAAGTGTGTCTTAAGGTGGGTCTTAAAGGTGTATAGAGAGGGTACTAATCGGGTATTGAGGGGAAGGGTATTCCAGAGGTGTGGGGCAGTCAGTGAGAAAGGTTTAAGGCGGGAGAGGGCTTTAGATACAAAGGGGGTAGAGAGACAACATCCTTGAGCAGGACACAAGATTCGGGGATGGTGCATAGCGAGAAATTAGGGATGAGGTGTAAGTAGGGGCAGAAGAGTGTAAAGCTTTAAAAGTGAGGAGGAGAATTGCATGTGTGATACAGGATTTGATAGGAAGCCAGGAGAGCGATTTCAGCAGGGTGGACGCTGAGACAGATTTAGGAAAGAGTAGAGTGATTCTGGCAGCAGCGTTTAGGATAGATTGTAGGGGAGACAGGTGAGAGGCAGGAAGGCCAGACAGCAGGAAGTTACAGAAGTCGAGACGGGAGAGAATAAGGGCCTGAGTCAGTTTTAGCAGTCGAGCAACAGAGGAAAGGGCGAATCTTTGTAATATTGCGGAGGAAAAAGCGACAGGTTTTAGAACCGTTTTGAATGTGAGAGGAGAATGTGAGAGAGGAGTCAAGTGTGACCCCTAGGCAGCGTGATTGGGCTACTGTGTGAATGATGGTACTTCCAACAGTAATATGGAAGGAGGTAGTAAGTCCAGGTTTGGGAGGAAGTATGAGGAGCTCTGTTTTTGTCATGGTTAAGTCGGAGGAGGGCCATCCAGGATGATATCGCAGAGAGGCATTCCAAAACTTTGGTCTGTACAGCAGGTGTAAGGTCAGGGGTTGAAAAATAAATGTGTGTGTCATCAGCATAGAGGTTATTAGGTCACCTAGAGAAAGTGTGTACAGAGAAAAAAGAGAAGAGGTCCCAGAACAGAACTCTGCGGCACCCCCACAGAGAGACCTATGGAGGAGGAGAAGGTGTTAGCAGAAGAGACACTGAAAGCACGATGGGAGAGGTAAGGGGAGAGCCGGGATAGAGCTTTGTTACGAATACCAAGAGTATGGAGAATTTGGGGGAGAAGAGGGTGGTCCACGGTGTCAAATGCTGCAGAGAAGTCGAGTAATATGAGCAAAGTGCAATGACCTCTGTCTTTGGCAGAATGGAGGGCATTAGTTATTTTAGTGAGGGCTGTTTCAGATGAGTGAGCAGTACAGAAGCAAGATTGTAGATGGTCTAGGAGAGAATGGGTGTTGGTAAAGAGGATCAAGCTTGAGAATACAAGACGTTCAAGGAGTTTGGAGGTAAAAGGCAGGAGGGAGACAGGTCGATAGTTCGAAAGACAGGTATGGTCAAGCTTGCTGTTTTTGAGTAACGGTATAATGATTGCATGTTTGAAGGAGGAGGGAAAGGTACCAGAATAGAGGGAGGTGTTAAATATGTGTGTGAGCATAGGGGCTATAGTAGGAACAAGATGTTTTAGGAGATGGGAGGGAATGGGGTCAAGAGGGAAAGTGGTAGAGGGAGAAGAGGAGATCAGTAGTGGTACATCCTCCTCTGTGACAGCGGAAAAAGAGTCAAGGAAGGCAGGAGGAGAGTTAAGAAGCCGTGTAGGATGGGAGGAGGAAATACAGGGGATGTTCTGATGAATGGATTCAACCTTTTCCTTGAAATAGTCAGCAAAGTCCTGAGGTGAAATGGAGGAAGAAGAGGCAGCTGGGGGTGGTTTGAGTAGAGAGTGAAAGACAGAGAAGGGTCGGCGTGGGTTAGATTTGTGTGTGTTGATTAGTGAAGTAAAGTAGGTTTGTTTAGCCTGAGAGAGGGCAGAGTTGAAACAGGATAGCATACATTTATAGTGAAGGAAGTCTGCGTGAGTGTGAGAGCTCCTCCAGAGGCATTCAGAGGAACGAGTGGAGGAGCACAGCATGCGCGTGTGGGAATTTAGCCAGGGTCTGGGGTTAGAAGGGCGAGGGTGGCAGAGAGAAAGCGGGGCATGTAGATAGAGGGAGGAGGATAAGGCAGAGTTGTCGTTTCTGACCAGGTTGTCAGGGTCTGTAGCAGAACTGAGAGAGGAGAGGGAGGAGCATAAAGCGGAATCAAAGGCTGAAAGGTTTATAGAGCGCAAGTTTCTGCAGAAGCGATGGGTAGATGGAGAAGGGGAGAAAACGAGAGAGAGAAAATGTAATGAGGTGATGGTCAGAGAGAGGAAAGGGGGAAATGGAGAAATCAGAGAGAGAAAGTTTTTTGTGAAAACTAGGTCTAGGTAGTGGCCATCCTTGTGGGTGCTAGCTGCAGTCAACTGTTGAAGGCCAAAGGAAGAGGTTAGAGAGAGAAAGCGAGAAGCTCAAAGGGAGAGAGAGGTCATCAATGTGGCAGTTGATGTCCCCAAGGAGAAGAACAGGGGAGTTTGAGGAGAGAAAGAAAGAGAGCCAGGATTCAAAGTGAGAGAGAAAGGCAGAAGGATGAGTAGAGGTAGGTGGGCGATAGATGACCGCCACATGGACAGGAAGAGGAGAGATGATCTGGACAGTGTGAACCTCAAAGGAGGGAAAAGCAAGCGAGGGAGGAATAGGAAGGTTTCGGTAACGGCAGAGAGAGGAGGGGAGTAGTCCCACGCCTCCACCCCTGCCATCAGGGCGCAGAGTGTGGGAGAAGGAAAGGCTACCATAGGAGAGGGCAGCTTCCAGAGCAGAGTCAGACTGAGTGAGCCAGGTCTCAGTTATAGCAAAGAGAAGCAGGGAGTGAGAGAGAAAAAAGTCATGCACAGAGAGCCACTTGTTAGAAAGGGAGCGAGCATTCCAAAGAGCACAGGAGAAAGGGAGAGAGGAGGGAAGGTGGCAGGGGATGGGTGTGAGGTTGGAGGGGATGACACCAGAGGGAGTAGAAGTTGCATTTTACGGGCGAGGGCGAGAGCAAGTAGAAATAAGGCAGGGACCAGGATTGGGAGAGATATCCCCAGAAACATGGAGGAGAAGCACGGAAAAAAAGATGTGTTAGGAGGATTTGAAGGGGTGTGTTTTAGTGCATGGGGAATAGCTGTGTGGTATCAGAGGGCGCAGGTAAGAAAGGAGTTCATGTGAACTGAGAAGCGGTGAAGATAGGAGAGATGGAGATATACAGTATGAATAGAGTTGGAGACATGGGGTTGGTAGAAAGAAATGTGTATTTTGAAAAGAAGCAAGGTCAGAGCAAATATATATATAGCAAAATAATATATAGCAGCGGCATGGCAGCAGTAGTTTAGTGCTGAGATGTGTGGTCTGGGATAGAAAATGTCCACCTTTCCAACGTAGTTCACATCCAGGATTGAGGGCCAGTAGGTGTTCTGTAGTCCACTTGTTTCCCTCCTGTTGAATTCCCTGTTAAACTCCACACTGCTTGCCACTTAGTTCGGGCCACTTTGAACATTGGGCTGCATACACAGCTAGGCCTGCTCTGTCTGCCCTTATAAAAGGCCTAATAAGTCACCCGAAAGAAATTAATTCAGCCCATCTACCTTAATTAGCACATGTGAGGCATATTAACACAGATGTTTTTTTCAACACGGTCTTGTCATGCCTAAGTGTTAGTGTAAGTTAATTTAATTAAGACTAAACTAAAGACTACAACTAAAAATCCACATAGCAGAGGATTGTTTGCAGACAGACAATTAAGATATGTTTTTTTACCTAGTTGTTACAACTAAAAATACACATAGCATATATATAATACACACACACACCCACACACCCACACAAACCTATGGTGGGTGAAAAGAGCGACAAGAAACCTCCAGCGTATAGCAAATAAAAAGATCACTTGTGAGCACATTCACATGACTTAGACAGGTCTGCAACCCTGCCTTTCACCATTATCACCTAGCATACAATGCTTCCACTGTAGCCAGGGATTCTGGGAAATTACCTGCAAATGAGCAAACTGTGTCACCTTTTGCCTGAAATCCATTTTTACATGGAAACCTTATAAGCTAATGCTCACTGTGTGTGTATATATATATATATATATATATATATATATATATATATATATATGTAGAGGTATCAGTACCGTGTTAGCCGAGCTTCAATAATCAAAAAATAAATAGATGATACCGTTCTGTGGCTAACGTTACCGTTATCGTTAGCCACAGAACGGTATCATCTATTTATTTTTTGATTATATATATATATATATATATAGACCATACGATACCGATTTGATTCTATTTCTATGATTGCATGGTTCTATTGGGACATACAGCCATTAATTAATTGATTGCTTGTATTTATCTATGCAAATATTTAACTAGCCATGACCTCTGCTGATTGGTGGATTTAAATATAAATACCTATACCATATATCCGTCATTTATCCCCTGATGAAATCACCCAAGTGTGAAGAAACGCGTAGGGATACTAGTTTTTACTAGTGATGGTCACTGTACCAGACCTGTTCTATATCTGGGATTTTCACTCAGACTCTGGGACTCTGCGACGCTGCCTCGCGCTGACGCGCTGTTTGTTGGGACTTTGAGATGCCACCTCATGGTGATACATAAGCGATTTGGGGCCTCATGCAGTAAGCCCCGTTAAGGCTTTTTCGGCATTTTATAGCCAGTTTTTGCCCTCCGGATTCAGTAAGCGCCAATAAGTGGGAATTATCGGGAACTTTTCTTCCCGATAAAAACTTATCGGGAGCCGGCTGCCGATAAGCCACTTATCGGCACTTTTTGAACCCGGCTGAATTCAGGAAGCCCCGATCAGCTTTTCGCTGCTGATCGGCACTCCAGAATGGAGAGTTTATCGGGAATTCCTCTCGCCAACTAAAGTTGGCAACTTGGTGGAGGAGAAGCATCGGCCCGGGCGACACTTAGAAAAAATCAGCCCTTTTTCCTGCCTGTCAGAGAATGGGTAGAAGTGCGGCGCAACTGCGCATGTCCAATGAAGGCTCCCGGATGACTTGTTCCAAATAACTTTATTGACACACACCAGGGCTACACCAGCATCTCCCCCTCAACGCGTTTCACCCTTACGCAGAGGGCTTCGTCTTGGAGTGGGGAGAAGTGGTGACAGCCTCTTAAATACCTAAAAGCCCGCTCATTGATGGTGACTTTATTTGCTGACATAATATACTTCTTGTGATGTCAGGCTATTTGAGTTGGATTACTGTATTGTTAACATTGATTTGCAGCGTGTACATGTAGTTTACATGTTATGCTACATGTATACACTGTAAATGCAATGTTTTACGTGGCATTTGAGGCTTCAGATTGAATGATTACATGAGATTTGTGTAGGAAATTGCTTTTTAATTCATTGAGGATGTTATGCATAAGTGGTGTTGCCATTGCAGGATGGCTTCACCCCTTAATTACCTTTGAGGTTAGTACCCGAAAAGGTGATTAAGGGGTTCTTTGGTATGTTAATGTAATTGAGATGTATTGGCTATTTATTATTTTGGCAACGGACCCCAAGGATGATGCTGGCGACGGAGCCTTCTTATTGATGAGGTTAGTACAATTTTCTTTACTTTATTACGGTATTTAATGTGTTTAATAATGGCCAAATAATGTATTATCCCTATGTGGATAATAGTTATTTGGCACATTATTGTACTGTATGTGCTGGGGGAGGGGGTATTGGCCCCAAGAGTATTTGGTAGGACTCCCCTGTGGGTAGTGGGTGAGGGTGGTTGGGGGGGTTAGTGAGGGAGGGTATGTGGGTGATGGTGGGTTAACCCCTTAATGACTGTAGCGGTTAATAACCGCTATGGTGATTAAGGGGTTAGGGGACATTACATTGGATGTTTTAATTCTTGTGTCTGTTTTGCAGAAGTGGATGGTGCATGGGCAGGGTGAAGAGGAGGATGGCCTTCATCGTGACAGCCGGACATGGGTGGTGAGTACTATATGTATTTAATGTATTTATTGTTGTTTATGTATTTTACATACACAGGGGGTGTATGTTGTTTATTTCAATGTTTATTGGGGGCAATTGTCCCCAATAAACATGCTATTCTGCCTTAACCCCTTCATTGCCTTAGCGGCTATACGCTATGGTACTGAAGCAGCATTTATGTATTTTAATAATATTGTGCGGGAGCAGGGGGCCCCCTGAGCTGAACCGCATTGATTTGTGGCTCAGAGACCCCCTGCTTCCCGAGTTAACGGCCCCGGTTTGGGGCATCGGGTGCCAGTGTCGCCGCCATATTTATAGCGGACACGGCGCGAATGGGGTGCAATAAAGATGGCGGCGACACTGCCACCCGATGACACATTCCGGGGCCTGTAACTCGGGAAGCAGGGGGTCCCTGGTCCACAAAGCAATGCAGTTCAGCTCAGGGGACCCCCTGCTCACTGTACACTATTATTAAAAATACATTCATGCTGCAGCGTTACCGTAGCACATAGCCGCAAAGGTAATGAACGAGTGTTTATTGATATGTGTGTTTTATTCATAGTGTAGATGTGCAGAGGGTCTCCGGAGCAGAAACGTTTTGGTTTCAGACCCGGGGACCCCCTGCTCCCCGAGATACAAGCCCCTTTAGGGGGTGCCGGTATCCCTCTGCTTGGTTTACAGGCTGCGGTCACGTGATCGGGACCTTTAAATGCAGAGGGATACCGGCACCTCATAAAGGGGCCTGTATCTCGGGGAGCAGGGGGTCCCCGGACCTGAAACCAACGCGATTCAGCTCCGGAGACCCCCTGCACATGTACACTATCAGTAAAAGTTGTATATAAATACTTTATTTTTTGCTGATGTTTGCGCGGAGAGAGCGGCTTGTCTCTCTCTGCTGCAAACATCTATCGCCAGACAAGGCCTATCGGAAGGCTTATCGGGAGCCAGGCTGTATCGACACAGGTCATCGGCAGCTTTGCTTTCGCAGTGCTTTGGCAGGGGTCGGCATGGATTCGGCCCTTACTGAATACTGCGAGGGCAAATCGCCAAAAAAAGGCCTATCGGCCACCTATCCGCCACACTTCCCGAAAAGATTTTATTGGAGCTTACTGCATCGAGCCCTTGGTCCCCTTGGTCCTACCTTCTCCCTTCCTCCTATCTGGAACCATTGTTCACCGCAGTTTGTTTCCGGCTGAGAACAGGAGTAGCTGCACATCCCCTGAGTTCCTGCTGCACGGTAGCTCAGAGGTGTCATACAACTTGTGGGAGCAGGACATGTGAGCGGAGCAGCAGTTTCCAGCGTCTGGCGAATGAGTATTACTCATTACATGCTTTAATATCTGATCATGGACATCAGCCAGCCAGATACTGTTTAACACAAATAATAATTCACTACAGAAAGAAAAGGGGTGATATTGGCCTTCATTTGCATTGGATGATATTTCACATAGTTGCCACATTGTTTGTGCAAATTATTATGCTTTGATGCATTGTTTCACTATCTATGGATGTTGTTGCATTAACCATACGTATTTTGTGCATTGCAGCATGTCAGGCACCTTAGGTCCCTTGCAGTCAAGATCCACCTGTGGCAATGTTTGCTGAGAGCGAGACACACAGCATTTATTCTGCCTTCAATTTATCATTAGTTTCTCCATGTGACAGTGTCTGCATTATGTGTTTATGTTGGTATTTAAGGTGTCGCTTCCTGACAGGATACATAGTCATCAATGCATTATCATTTCTTACACTACGCATTATGCGTTCTATGGCTGAGTGCTTTCAGCATTTATATACTGACTTTTTTGTTTGTGCAAATTATTATGCTTTGATGCATTGCTTCACTTTCTATGTATGCTGTTGCATTAACCATACATATTTGGTGCATTACAGTGTGTCAGATACCTCAGGTCCCTTGCAGTCAAGAGCCACCTGTGGCAATGTTTGCGGAGAGTGTGACACAGCATTTATTCTAATTCATTACCAGTTTCTCTATTTGACATTGTCTGCATTGTGTATTTTGTTGGTTTTTAAGGTGTCGCTTCCTGACAGGATGCATAGAGTCATCATTGCATTATCATTTCTTACACTACGCATTATGCGTTATATGGCTGAGTGCTTTCAGCATTCATATACTGACCTAGATTCCAGTCAATTACGTCATCCACACGTGTGTGTATATATGTTTTATTCCTCACTTTTTTTCCACATTTACGGTGAGCACATCAGGTGTCTCACATGTTTCGCTTCACTTGCAGTTACAATGTGTATTTTGCACGTCCCTGCACTAGTTAATCTATCCAGGTATCATCTCCAGATCAGTTTAGCCCATGCGCACTCTCTCCGGTTATCCAAGATATCGCTGGGTCTGGCAGACTTATGTAGTCTCTCAGCAGTAACATTATGCAATTCCTGAGCCTTTAGCGCATGCCCAAACACATATCAGTTAAACAAATATAGAGTTAATATATTCAAAATGGCCGCTCTTTACCTGCTGATACTGTCGATGCATGTCACATAGGCAGGTGAGGCTAATTAACTGTGATTGGTTTTGTTGAATTGCACTGGGGTTTGGGGTATATATATATATGTATTGTGCACTGCATTCAATTGCACCACCTTGAGAAAGGTCCCACTGGGGGACCGAAACGTCGTTTTTTGTGTCTTCTATCAAATATAGAACATTTTTGATTTACTTACCTGCGTGCTGTCCCTTGATGTCGTGTTGCAACCGGTATCGTATGGTCTGTTATTACTTTATGGGATAAGCACCAAAACGTATTTACTTGCAAATTGTGTGCCGGCTGTGCATTGGATTCTATATATATATATATATGAAAAAATCACACTCAGTTGGCACACTGTAAACAAATGAAAAATGCTGATGCTTGTCCCATATGCACATGTAAAAAGTAGATTTTACCAGATTGGAGTCCGGAAAAAAACGAGACAGCACACAGTCCAGTACCTCCAGGTGGTGCCATGTTACTCTGAATACAGCTTTATTGGAACTACTGGACTGTGTGCTGTCTCGTTTTTTTCCAGACTCCAATCTGGTAAAATCTACTTTATATATATATATATATATATATATATATATATATATATATATATATATATATATGAGGCAGGAGAAAACACGCAAAAAAATTATATTGGAGGCATGTAGTAATTAGAAATATGTTTGTACTGCTGCGCCAGCTTTTATTTTAAAACTTCTTGGGGCGTAGCGGTTGCATTTTCTAAACTCCACACGCTTCACCGCATTCATGCCGCATTCATGCCGCATTCATGCCGCATTCATGCCGCATTCATGCCGCATTCATGCCGCCCAGCACCCGGCTGATCCGCGGTTGATCTGTTTAATTATAATGGTTCGGATTTAATTGGGGGCAATTCTTCGAGTATCCGCCAAGTGGCAGATATTCATGAATTGTAATGAATTTGAATTCTAATGTGCTACAGTAATGTATCTACTTGCAGGTGTTTAAAAAAAAAAAACCATAGTAGTCCATTGTGAATTGCCCTTGGTACGGAAGAAGTTACAATACTGTATCAATGTAGGCGTTTCATAATAAAAACTAAATGCACAGTGTCTTATTTACATAACTGTACTGGATTTCTCCTGTCCTGCAATGAGTGCACCATTTTGTGTGCAAAAAGCCCGACATAACGTTCACTTATTTAATATTGTTCACCATTAATGCAGCAGATGATAATATGGCCACATTTGGTCAAATTTATCAATATTTTATCGAAAATTATGACTTTTACAAATTTTCACAGATGCTCGTATGTGGAAGCGTGCAATTAAGAAAATGTTATGTATCGATCCGTGTTTTTTTCGTATTGCTCCTGCACCCGGAGTTAGAGAAGGGTATTGGTGTGTTGCCTCCATAGTAAGGGTAAGTATGATACTGGCTTCAGCCAGATTTTAATTGCACTACCCACATAAGCTTATGCTTTAGTTAACCCCTTCAGGGCTTTTACACTTTTTTCACTAGTCCATGGGACAATTATTACATATATTTATATAGTGTAGGTACCTGCATTAATAGGTTGCCTTGAAGTGGCATGCAGGCTTACAAACGCTTTGTCCAAAGGGTTTAACAAAATACCCTTTTTCATGAGAATATTATTTTAGCCTAATTGGTATGAGCGCAGGAATCGTTCTTTTTGTTTATCTATATGGTAAGGCCTATCTTTTTACCTGCTGCAAACTTCTATAGGGAGGAGCGCAGTATTATGTACAGTTTTCTCTATTGGTGTGTTGCGCCAGATTTTCCAGTATCTTTGATCATGGAGGATTCAAAAGGCGAAAGGTCATGGTAAAACCAACTAAGATTTGTCAGTCCCAGGCCAGCAATGGAACAGCGCCAGCACCGGCTTATAATAACGGTCCGACCGTCAGTGAAAACCTGGTGACCGGCAACCCTTGCTATCTGTCCCCGCCTGGATACCTGCAGCCTGAGCAAGATTTCACATACAGATACCAGCAAGCTTGCATGTACCAAAAAGATTTCCAGCTTCATCAGCTCTCAACTACAGGTGTAACAGACCCGCTGTCACCTGTCAACTACGTGTATAATCAAGAATATGGGACTGGTGGCAGTGGCTCGGCGCCAACCGATTGGCAAATTCTATGGTGAGGGTACAGTACAGCTTTTATATTTTATTCTGTTTTTAAAATATCAATACATTACGCACACAGTCAAGCGATTAGTTACTGCAGATCGGTCCGTTCTCCTGTAATCAATCGCTTTGCTTATGGTTTTTTACTTCTCTTATTTTAGTCACAATTCGAGAAAATGTAGTCCAGCAATATCATTGGCTGAGCAGCTTCTACAGTAGATACTGAACAATTGGTGGACAGCTAGGCGCATGCGCGTACTGTATGTCTGATTGGAACCTCGTTGAAATGCATATGCGTGTCATCACATTTAGGCGCATGCGTGTATGTGAACAAGAGACGCCCCCGAGAAAATTATTGTGGGGACTGACTGAGGGAACTTCTTTAGGGGACTGACTAATTTTAACCAACCATTACAGTATGTGAAATGTTATACAGTACTTACTGTATGTTATAGAAAACACTGAAATTTTTATAAAAGGTTGCACAATTAAACAATTTAAAAAATATTCAACTTTGTTTTATTTTTTTGGAGTTAAAACATTATGGTATAAATTTTGAACAATAGAACAATCTATCAGCAGCAATAACGGAAAAATATAACATACACTACAGTCATCATTGAAACACCCTCACACCCCCCCAAAGAAAAAGAAAGAATGGCAAAAATTGGTAACTTATCAAAAACATGATTCAGATTATGTCTCTTTCTTTTTCTTTGAACTTTAATTAAATTCACATTGAATTTGTGTGGTGGATTCTTCAAGAAGGGGTTGGGTTTGTGTGTAAAGTGGTCAGGGGTAGGCTACACTAGTTGCTAAGAAGGGCTTATCAGATTAACATATTAAATTCTAATAATAAGGTTTTTATTAGATTAAGGTTTAAAAAGTATTTTAAGTGCACACTTACAATCGCAGTGGTTGTTCATGTGAACAAGGTATGCAAGTACTGTGACCTGCTTTTTCCAGGGTAAGTCAGTGTAAGGCTCGTCTGCAGTGTGAGTTCTCTCCTTCCGCAGGGGGTGTTCTTCGGCTTTTCAGCGTCAGTGAATGCCCTCCTTCCGGTATCCGAAGTCGGTGGATGATGATGTCACCTCTTCAATCCTGCTACCGGCAAACACAGGTTTTTCCAGCTCTGCCAGCTTCTTCACACTCACTCTATGCGTTTTGTGGGTGCTCCTTCCACTTCCTCAGGAGTGTTGCACGTGGATGGGAACTCCCATCCCAAATCTCATTTAAATAGTATGTCCTTTCATTCATGGTAATTTATGCAGTAGGTGATCAGATTAGTCACTGCTAATTATATGAATCAGATGTAACTTGTTGTTGACATCTCTGCTATAGAAGAGGTGGGGTTCTGTATATCCAGAAAGAATCAGATAAGACATAAACCTAGTATGGGGTTAAGGATATAGATATGGATAATATGGGAGCCTAACGATTTCCCCAAGGATGACTAAGTGATAAACAGATAAATATTATTAAAAAAAAAAAAAACTTTAAAACTTTTGTCCATTTTTTTTTCTTTTCCCTCTCCTTTTTCCTTCCCCTTTTGATTAAAATCATTGTGGCATACAGTAAGTCCAAATCTAAAAGGAATGGGTAATTAAATCACAGACATCATAGGGATACTGGGTGGATGTAAGCGGTGTAAAGAGATATGCTGATTCAAGACCACCATATAAATACATAAATAGAAACTTCATGAATTAAATTAATAAATAGATTAGAATATTAGAAATGCATGAAATACTGTAAATACATCCCATAAAACAGAATTAATACAATAAATAAGGTCTATAAGAGTATAAAATATTTTAATATGATGACGTTAATTGCTGGAACATAGAACAGGTGGTTTTAATAAAGGCTTAAAAAATTAAATAATAAAAGCAGCTAGATTAATATTGAGGTTCAAGCCATGGGGGGAACGCGTATTGAGAGAGTATATCCAGTAGCTTTCTCTCTGTCTAAGTTGTGTCCCCCCCTCTGAGATCATACTGTACACAACTGAATTAGAGGTACAATTGATGTAACCTTTAATAGGGAATGATTGACCATTTTTCGATGATGTAATATGTTTAGGGTCATGTGTGTCCAGAAATGTACGTCAGACACTTTGATCCATTACATTTGTAACGGCCCGCTGGTTTGCCTGATTTCCACAATGTGCTGTTACTGTATGGAGCGGTTCAATCGTTATGAGGTTGCTAGGTGCAACTCTATCCTTCAGATATTTACTCTTCCTATAAGTGATCACTGGTTTATCTGGAATCTTCTTGCATAATATATAATCTTCCTTTAATATGTTCCAGTATTGTTTGAAGATATTATATATTTTTGAAGCTCCTCTATTGTAAGTGGTAATAAACCTCACATCTTGTTTTTTGTTTGTGATTTGTTTGTGTTCTTTATTTTGCAGCATTTTTGCAGCATTTCAATTCTGTTAATTTTTTAGGTATATTGATGTGGCTAGCAGGTTTATAATGCGTTGGCCAAAAGGTTTAACTAAATGACCCATTCTTTGCTTTTTGGTGTATACATTTAGCCACGCCCCGTAGCCAGGAAGTAAGGGGTTGCTTTCCAGACGCTATCTTGCGTTCCAATATCCTGACGGGCAGATACCGGAGAGAAGGAGTCGCAATCAAGGAGAGCACCCGCACTAACTGTCTTCGCCTGCCGACCTCACTGTATGTGATTTTAAAACTTTTTATCATTAAATTACTACTTATTTCATTCGGATTGTCCATCTATTTTGGTGGGATCTTTGGAGTGATTGGGGCCACTTGAACAGTGGCTGTCGCTTGCACAAAGAAGAGCAGATCCACTCTCCTAGAGTTAAACCCCTATGGCTCTTAACTCACACAGGCCCGTGTGAGTATTTGTCTTGCTATATCTTACCCATTCATTGTCCCCTGGGAGATTATTCTATATCCTCCCATTAGTTGTTATTAGTATATAGACTGACTCCTATCTTTGATTCCCTGTTCACTGTGGGGGTAATTGGATATCCTGAGGATCCGTGCACTCTCTAGCAGTCAAGGGGAAGACGTGTGACTTCAAGAAAGGACCTTCTGCAGAGTTTACCCCCGAGAGGCATTTGCTCACACAGGCCCGTGTGAGTACTTGGAGATATTTATCTATCCCATTTCACCACCTTTTAATAATTCACCTATTCCACTTCTATATAGAGTGTATTGTTTTCACTGGCATATTCTTGTTTTTTTCGCTAATCTGCGCTCCCCTTGTTTCTCTATTGTTTGTTTCTTTTGTGGGAGAATAATGATATCTCCCAGGAAGTGTTCGAGCAGCAGACGGGGGTTCCCTTGGTGTGTATTATCAAGAAAAAGGAGACACAAGGGTTCCTTTGATTGGTACTGTAATATCTATTTCCATCCATATCTTTATCCACCCTATTAGAGGTGATCACTACACTTTAGAGAGCGCCCGGTTACCTTCTGTGCACAATTTAGCCACGCCCACTAGCACTTCAATTGACACTTATAGATGTAGCCAGGTCCCCTCTGGCTCCCCGGTTTAAACTTTCTCCCTCCCTTACCGTCGCTCCGGTGGGAGCTGCTGTGGGGGCGATCGTGTCACCAGGGGCTCCTGGCAGCATCAATGACAGGGCGCCGCCATCTTGGAAGTGCTCGCGCATGCGAAGGCTCACATGTGCGCAGAAGCGATGCGGCGGCCAGGTTAGGGTTAGCGCGGGGTTCGCACATGCGCAGTAAGTGTTGAGTCACGGTGGTCATTACACTTAGTAACTTACACTCTTGGAGGTTGCGCATGCGCAGTTAGCAGCGGCGGAGGCCATTACAGGATCGCACATGCCCAGTAAGGATCATGCGCGCGGCCCCAATACAAAAGAGGTCTGCCATGGACTACAAGCCCCAGGAGACATAGGGGCAGAGATACCACCTGATGCCAGGGAGCCAATAGGGCTTATAGCTTCCCCTGAGGAGAGATACATTTGCCGCGCTCAGGACAGGAAGAGTCAGTAGGAGCTGGGATACAGAGAGGGGAGGGTGTATATGTGCAGTGAGGTAAGTAGCCTCTGCACTAGACCAGAAGTCCCCCCTTAGACCCTACTCACCCTCAGCTTGTGGTTGCTACAGGGATGCCCCTAGGATAGGGACAGGTTCCTGTAGAACCTAGACAAGTGAGGGTCACAGCCAGGAAATGAAATCTTGGCTACTGTTGTTAGAAGGTGAAGCAGCCTCTGTAGTACAGAGGCAGAGACTGTTCCGTGGTGAGTCACTCCGTGCGGGATAAATCCATCACAGAGGCGGACAGCGACGTTGGATTGTCCTTCAGAAAAGGGATCGCAATTACAGAGCATCTGCGTGCCCGGGTATGGGCACACCCGGCAGGTACAGTCAAGTCACCAAGTGCACCAACCTCTTCTCATCTTAGCAGGCAGCGCTGTCTAACACTTGGGTAGGAGGGGGACTCTTGGGACTCTTGATATATGGTGTGGGGTTACAACCCAGTGAGGTCAGAGTTACAGGGGTAACACTATTGTTGGTGATGTTATTGTTGTTCTACTTATCTGCATATAGTAAACTGTTTTATATATACTGGTTACTGTATGTGGGTCCTGTGTCAGGGGTTATTCTACACTTAGAATCCTGCACAGGTGGAGGCGCTGTTATTGTGAAGATCATTCCAGGATACACCCCAGGTTCCCATCAGCGGAGGCTCAGGCCTCCTGTGAGCCTGACAGGTAAAACACCATACACTGTTAATATGTGTAGTTCTCCCACAAAGGTCCCTATATGAGATCGGGTCGGGGTTTTTTTTATATATATATATGGATTCCACCTGGCAAATCTCCAAAACGTGGAGTGGAGCAGAAACCCTGCAATAATTGAGGGTCATAACATAACCCTTTTCCTACCGTTCCCTCATATCGGTATATATATATATATATATATATATATATATATATATATATATATATATATATATAGTGACAAAAGTACCCTTTTGCTATGTACCTTTTTCTAGGATCAGCACTTCCACACAGCCTTCCAGGTTGAGGAGACAGTGTTCTGACACAGAGGTGAAAAGCTTTGGCCTGTTTATTTTGCCATTCAAATGTTACAGCAGATAACAGGAGTAAAACAAACAAACAAAAGTCCTTGCTCTCCTGAGCACAAACCAGCTCTCATTACAAACTTCTCTGAGAGTCAAAACTGAACTGCTTTGCTCTGCTCAGAGCAGGTTTTAATTCAGCTCCCCTGCCTCAGTCAGCTGCTGCAGCCCTGTGCAAGCAGGGAGAGCTAGAAGTCCCGGTCTGGATTCCACCTGGCAAATCTCCAAAACGTGGAGTGGAGCAGAAACCCTGCAATAATTGAGGGTCATAACATAACCCTTTTCCTACCGTTCCCTCATATCGGTCAATAAATATATATATATATATATATATATATATATATATATATATATATATATATATATATATATATTATTAACACACATTCCCAGATAGCTCAAACTCCTACATCCACCACATCATGAGTATATATTTATGCCGAAATGAGTGCTACTGAGCGTGGCAAATGCACGGGTGCCCAATGCTACATCAAATTAACAAAACATATATGGTAATGAGTATAAAGTATAAATACTTGAATAATAATAGTAATAACTTGGTTATTTAGTTAAACCCTTTGGCCAAAGCGTCGTAAGCCTGCATAACAACGTCAAGGTAAACCAAAAATGCAGGTCCTAACACTAAAACTGTGAACCCTTCCTGTTACCTCTGTATGAGGGGAAGGAACTGCTGTGAGTCCTGTCCTGTCCATTTCAGCAAATATATATATATATATTAAAAAAATTGGTTACCTGTGCCTTGTTTGTTTATATTACAAACCTATTTACCTGAGTTACCTGAGTTCTGCCCTTTGATGTCTTGTGAACGGTAACGTATGTTTATCTATTGCTTATGGAATGTATACCTACCTGCATAAGTATACTTACCAGTGGAGTGCCGGCTGCCACATGTATTATATATGGATATAGATACACATGTAGCAAGACTTACTGCTTCCAGAGCTGCAGACAAAAAGCAAATCTGTTGCACCCGAGACAGTGACTGCTGCAGTAGCGCTGCGGGGGTCCATGCTTCCAGATCAGACAATCCAACGTCAAAATCCTTTGGCACAGGGGCAGCTACGGTCATCTGGCCATAGCTTACCCTGTTGCCAGAAACCTTAGATCTTGCTACAGTACATCTGTGTGTATACAGGCATACCCCGGTTTAAGGACACTCACTTTAAGTACACTCGCGAATAAGTACATCTCGCTCAATAGGCAAACAGCAGCTCATGCATGCGCCTGTCAGCACGTCCTGAACAGCAATACTGTCTCCCTACCTGTACCGAAGTGGTGAGCAAGCGGGGAGACTATAGAGCCTGTTACACATGCGTTATTTACATCAGTTATGCACGTATATGACGATTGCAGTACAGTACATGCATCGATAAGTGGGGAAAAGGTAGTGCTTCACTTTAAGTACATTTTCACTTTACATACATGCTCCGGTCCCATTGCGTACGTTAATGCGGGGTATGCCTGTATATATATATATAGATAGATGATAGATAGATGATAGATAGATGATAGATAGATAGATAGATAGATAGATAGATAGATAGATAGATAGATAGCCCTTTGTCGGTCACTCTTCAATCCCCTATATGATTTCTATTGGTAGGTCCCGGTATTAGGTCAGAGATGGGTGTTCGCCCTAAGTCCCTACGTGCGAGTTTATTGGTGAATAGTGCAATAGAAAAAAATGAAATAATTAATGTAGATACATAAAAAGAAAACTATATTCTGTTATTATCTATTTCCAATTCAAGAGTGACTCTTACCATTTCTGATCAGTAATTATTGGGTGCTCACAATGTAAATTGTGTGATTCTTAACAATAACAGGTCTAAATGATATTTCCTTTTTACATTTTGCAATAATCTTTAACAACAAAATGCTTTTTTATATCCAGATTCACTCCTTCCAAACAACCGTGATAGAGTTGCAATAACCCAAACTCATTGATCACTGGGATTGTTAATTTAATAGTTTGAGTCTTATTTAATACTTGGCAGCATAAAATGATGTTATCTGCATAAAAATCGAAAGTGAACGCAACTGGTATATTTATGCAGTTACAATATATCCCCATCAAGCTGTTTCAAAGAAATCAGATTTAGGATGTTTTGATGTTGCCGTTTTGTCCTGGGAATTCTAATCTTAAACACAAACAACAAGGGCGAATATAAAGTAGTTATTATTAATTGAAAACAGTCAAACATTGTCATGTACAGGTATTGACAGGTACACACACTTCTAGTGGCAGAGAGCCTGAGCAAAGAACTGTAACAGAGGAAGCTAGGGAAAAAAATATTGCAGTGACAGAGAGTCTGGTGCCTGCTGAGCTGCAGAAAGGGAATAATTTTGCGTAGCTTGAAACAGCTGAGATTAAGAAAGAGAAACAGATTCAGGTGTAGATACCCTCATCTCCTATAAACAGCACCCACCATATCACAGTATCTAAGCAATTCTCAGAAAATTGCTGGTCCCACTCAACATCCTCTTTAAGTTTTCCAGCTGAATAGCTCTGAGCTTTTACTTCTGTGAGATATCGCAAACTAAACCTTTAAAGGATATCAATAATATATTCTGTGCTTCAGCAATCAGTGAGATGTGGTCATTGGGCAATTAAATGGGACGGCAGATGGTACTACCTGTTTCAATCCTTTATCTCCTTTTGGAATTATAAAACAAAACATTAGCATGTATTGGAAAACTACTGTATAAAGCACAGATACTTCATTTCCTAGAGAAACTTCCTCCAATGACAAGCAGAAAGACAACATCTTTCATCTGTACAAGATAAGAGGTGAGAATCACTTTCATTATATTCTCTTTCATGCAAGATTTTTGTAAATGTATTCCTATTAATATCTAATTATCTTAAACTGTTTTGCTTCTCTCCTTCCTTTGCAGCTCTTTCCTAAATGTCCGATCTCCAAAACGTTGTTTTATTGAATATATGTATACACCGCTTTTTCAGCACAGCCTTTGTTAAGTACTATATACTATATTATAGTATGCTATACTAGTTTATAGTATACTATATACTCATAGTAATGCAACACCGTCTTACATTTCTACACCTACCCACACCAGTGTTATACACTCCCACTACACACACAACTTTTGTAAAGTGCTGTACACACTGTGGGTGCTTTATAAATTTATATTAAGACACATACACACATACTCTTACATGACTAACATTCAGGGACCATTTAACACCTTAAGTCATAAATAGCGTACTGCACAGGGGGAGGGATAGGCTTCAGTCACAGATACATTCCAAGATGCACTGTTTTTAAGTAAAAACCTCTCTTGCTTTATCCATTGTAACACCGCCGGAAGAAGATATCAATGTATTGACATCTAGCAACACAGAAAAGCATTTCGTTAGCCACAGAATGGTATTGTCTATTCGTTATATGTAGCACATGTTACCCCCCCCCCTCCCCCTGGGTAAGGTTATGGCTATACGACTGCTTGGTGTAGTGCTGGTTACCTGCCTGGTAAAGGAGAGATGAGTTTCCCGCGATGTTGTGGTGGTACAGAGCAGACTTTTAGGGATCCTTCTGGTTCTTTTCAGTCTTGGTGTCAGCGCCTCCAGTCATCAGGGCTTCAGCTGTGCCCAGGGTTGCCACCTTCGACTGACGGCCAACCTGGAGATTTTTTTTTATATCACACGGTGTTGCCATGACAACGGGATGCTATGTAACGTCATGTGACGCCCTTTGCCATGACAAAGTGGCACCACATGTCATCGTGACATCATGTAGCGTCTCATTGTCATGGCTACGGGCGTCACGTGATGCTGTTATGTCGCATGACGATCCCATTGGCATGGCAAAGCAGCGCCATTTGATGCCACCCAGCCATATTGACATTAGTTGCAGGGGGAGATGCCGGGAGAAATTGCTGTTGCGGGCACTATTGCTGCGTTAATGAAATTGTATTTTACAGACAGTCGTCGCTGATCAATATTAATTTATTACAATGGTTTATCTCAGTTTACTTTGCTTGAGTTAATTTAACAAAGACTCACACCTATGGAAAGACAACATGGGTGTTTAGGCGATACCTAGGCCCATATTATTATATATGCCGTGAATTAAGAGCCAGTGGGAAGATGGCATCTCTCACTGTCATACTGAATGGATGAGAGAGAGTAGCTGGAAGAAAGAAGAGGATGTTTATATATGAGACTAAATTTAAGGACAATAACAATCTCACAAAATGTAAAGTTTGTGGAAAGCATCTTGAATCATTAGCAGTGGAGGCGGCGGCGGCAGCGGCAGCAGCAATACATTGCCACAACTCAACATATACACACATACATTATATGTATATGTAGCCAGGTACCCTCCGGTCTCCCCGCGCTCCCGGTTCTCCCCCTCCCCCCCTTACCCTCAGTATGTGCAGGCAGGGCGACGGAGTCGCCGGTGGCTTCCGCAATAGGGCGCCGCCATTTGGGCGTGCGCGCATGATCGCAGAGTTGCGCATGCGCAGAAGCGGCGAGTGCAAGTTAAGGGTCCTTGCCGAGTAAGGCAGGCAAAGGGCACCCTGTGGCGGCCATTAGAGTCGTGCATGCGCAGTGTCCTATGCGCATGCGGTCTCAATGGTAATTGTGCAGCAGAGAGACTACAACTCTCATGAGGCTTAGGGAGATACACAGTTTATTTAGTGGTATTAGCATTCCTGACGGTGGCAGAACATTCATGAATATGTGCATACTGTAGGTATACTTATAGCCACACTGACTATAGGAATCTATTAGCCACTGCACCTGTGTTCTGTGTATGGCAGCTAGCTCCCTAGTATTCTGGAGTTTACTAGCTGTTTGTAGGTGATTAAATCTGGGACAACATACAGAGTATATACAATTGATCATCCATCATTGGAACAATATAATATATGTTGAGTGAGCACACACTGTTTAGTGTGTATGGATCTATTGCTTTGAATTCTCCTGATACACAGTTTTATTAGTGGCATTAGTATTCCTGACGGTGGTAGCACATTCATGAATATGTGCATAGGTATACTTATAGCCACACCGTCTATAGGAATCTATTACCCCCTGCACCTGTGTTCTATGTATGACAGCTAGCTCCCTAGTATTTTGGAGCTTATTAGCTGTTTATAGGTGATCATATATGGGATAATACACAGAATATATACGATTTATTATCCATCATTGGAGCAATATAGTATATGTTTATTGAGCACATACTGTTTAGTATGTATTGACCTATTGCCTATATACAGTAGCATAACGACCAGTCTCACATTTCCAAAATATATACCCATTTATCACCTTGGGACTTGTCTGATACCTAAGACAGGTGATTTTGCAGCCCCTCCCTACCTTTACTCACACCTAACTACCACAATTAGGGAACACTGCATATCAGTTCCCTGGATACGTTTGATCTAATACACCTCAAACTGTCCCTCTATTACATTAACCCGGAGTGTCATATACACTCACCATAGGGTTAATATATATGTGTGTCATTTGCTGTATTTTAACACCCATTATTTTAATTAGCTTAGCATTAAAGATTATTTTTAATATTAACACATCACTTTACAAGGGGGCATTGAGTGCTTTCAGTGGGTTCTTACTTCTTTGCTGTTTACCTACTACGTTACCCACTAGCACCTTACCCCTACATACTTACACAATATTTAGCTGAAGCGGGGTTCACCATGACAGAACTTTATTAGGGAGAAAGCTGCCTGGTGACACACGATAGCCAATGGGATGGCTGGATTGCTGCTGAAGGAAGGAAAGACTACTGCCTGCTGGGACAGGAAGTGGGAGTCAAGACATGGACACTGAAGGTGCAGGTAGTGTCCACGGAGCAGTGCTCCAGGGACTAGGCTAGAGGTAAACCCTGAGGGCCCAGTTAGTCCCCTGAGACACTGTAGAGAATATAAGTGCATGAGATAGGGAAAGGCCTTAAGATAGGGACTCCTTCACTATACTCATAGAGAGAGATATATGCTACAGGACAGTGACTGAATGTCAGTGCAGCTTGATTGCTGAAAGGATATTGAACTCAATAGTAGAGACTGTTCTTAAAGGATCATCCGGCTGGGGATCCCTCCCTCCGAGGAGTCAGATGGTGTAATCATTCCTGCAAGTTGCAGAGTGTCGCGCCGTGGGACCACGTTGCGGAGCTGATGATTACTAAGGATTATCCTGGTCAGGACTATGACCAGGAAGGTAGTATATTAAGTGCACCACCGGGCCCCAACACAGGAAAGCACTATTCCTCACACGTACACTATTGTTTGTGGACACTCAGGGTTTAAGTGCCCAAGCACATTGGTACGGAAAGGATTGAGGGTATTGCATGATAGACATGTGGGGTGGTACCATGATGAACAAGGGAAGACAACGCAATGATTGACATGTGTGATGTTGTAATGCTATTCATGCAGGGGGATGCAATGATGTAATAAGAGTTATGCATAAGTATAGTATATGCCTAGTAAATACTGTTTTATCCAACTGTAAGTGTATTACTGTATATGTTGGTTGTTCTGGTGAGGGCACGCTCCCACCACGTTGGGATCCCTCATCAGTGGAGGCACTGCACCGTATGTAAATATACCCCAGGCTCCCAGTGGCGGAGGTTCAGGCCCCCTGTTGGCCTCACAGGTGAAAGCAGCACATGTAGTTGTAGTACCCCCGGGGTACAACCGGAACATATACACACATACATACATACATACATATATATAACTCCTTACCAGGCAGACCATGTATTCTAGGACCACGCAGCAGGGAAGAGACAGAACACACTGTAATCCAATATCCAAAGGTGTATTTCAAATACTGGCACAATCACCAGTGATTTTGTGATTGTGCCGGTCTTTTGAAATACACCTTTGAATATTGGATTACTGTGTGTGCTGTGTTACTCTTCCCTGCTGCATGGTCCTAGGACACATGGTCTGCCTGTTAAGGAGTCTTTACCTATATTCTTTCTATGGGACTAGCACACACACACACACACAAACTGGAAGCAGCAGCTAGCAGGAGGAGGAGGACAGCCAGAGAGGATGGAGTGAGACTCAGTGAGTAGCGTGGAACCGCAATGGAGGACAGGACAGGACCAGGTGAGTCCGTGACCTGTACCTGGCTGCAGTGTCGACTTGGACGCAACTTCCGAGTTGGGGGCACTTGGGAAGCACAGCACACTCCACCACAGCCATCCAATCCTCCGCCACCAGGATTCTGCTTCATTGACATGAGCACGCCACTGCTCACTGCCGTGCAGACCACCCGCCCACCCGGAGATTTCAGGGACAAACCTGTAGAACGAAGAAGGGGATGCCAAACCCGAAATCTCTGGGTGAAACCCGGAGAGGTGGCAACCCTGGCAGTGCCTGAAGGGGGTCCCCACTATGACAGTACTTAGTATCACTACCTCTCTCCACACAGACTGCAGCGGAGCCAGAAGTACAAATGAGGATGTTCTTTATTACAACAGCTACTGCTGGTGTTATTGCAGCGTATGCTCAAATTGATAGTGTAGATCCCAGGCTTCTGGATGGTATTGGCCTGCGTGTAATGATGAGGCCTAGCTGGATTACGTTATGTGTTCAGCACATGAGGGGCTGAGCACATGTCTCACTCCCTGCCGAGAGGAGACGTTTCCAACACATCCTACCCCATGCAAGGGAAGGCTGGAACAACCTTAAGGTCTTACCCCTAAGGGTCTGAACTTCAATCTCTAATTTAGGCTCTTCCTTCCTGCAGCTCAAAGAGGGAGGGCAAAGTATCTGTACCCACATGGATCCTTGTGTCATCTCCACTCCTGTCACTCAGGAATTCAGCATGAGGAGGGGGAAACCCCATAGGATAGTCTGTCACTGTCTACATATTATTAGAACTTACATGACAGGGAAGGTAGAGAGTTAGCTGGACCAGCCACCGCTACACACACACACACACATACACACACACACACACACACACACACACACACACACACACACACACACACACACACACACACACACACACACACACACACACACACACACACACACACACACAGTTGTGTGAAAAAGAAAGTACACCCTCTTTGAATTCTATGGTTTTACATATCAGGACATACTAACAATCATCTGTTCTTTAGCAGGTCTTAAAATTAGGTAAATACAACCTCAGATGAACAGCCACATATGACATATTACACTGTCATGATTTATTTAACAAAAATAAAGCCAAAATGGAGAAGCTAGGTGTGAAAAACTAAGTACACCCTTGCTGCTTCCATAGGAATTAAGATGCTAATGTCACGATTGTGCTCGCCACAAACCTGGGTCGGACCGCGAGGCTGAGGTGGGGTTGTAAAAGCACCGACCTGAGACCGCGCAGGCTGATCCGGATTGCGCAGTTCGTTGTCGTACATCGCAGGATCAGGATAGGAGAAGACAGCGTCGTCGTTGTACAAGCCAGGGTCAGGGCTGGAGATATCAGGATAAACATTGTTCAAGCAAGAGTTTGGCAACATGTAGTCAGGAGAACCCCGCTTCAGCTTAGGAGCGCGGGGTTGGGCTCTGCGCGAGCGACGGCCATGACCCATGGTGCTGGTCACAGGAGATGGTAAGCAGACCAGCGTAGCACACCGCTTAGCTGCACGGGTGAACCAGTGCTACAGCGCAAGAGTCCTGAGCGGCCTGGGGAATCCTCTGTAACAGCGCAGGAACCAGGACACGGCCTCTCTAGATTAGGGAAAGAGTAGGCACCAGGAACCAGGAAGCTATAGAAAGACAGGGAAACCACCGCTGCAGTGCAGGAATCCAAGAAGCTGAAGGACGCAGGGACGAAACCTCCGCTTCTGTGCAGGAATCCAGGAGGCTGAAGGACGCAGGGACGAAACCTCTGCTTCAGCACAGGAGAACAGGAGCAGACCGCTGCGTGAATATAGCAGCCGGTCACAGGAAACAAGGAGCTGAAGTCAACAAGAAGAGTACTCAGCTACAACACAGGAGACTGGAGCAGACCGCTGCATGAATATAGCAGCCGGCCTTAGGAAACCTGGAGCTGCAGACAACAAGGAGAATACTCCGCTTCAGCATGAGAGACAGGAACAAGCGAGGGCTTGTGGCAGAACAGTAAGTGACATCCAGTAAGGACTATGCTCGGCAGGGAGCATTATGGGAAGACAGTACTTAAAGGCCAGCGGGCCAATCCCCGGAGGGGGGTGTGAAGGTACTGCTCCAATGAGTGAATGCAAGTCTAGGTTGCAGTGATAGGCTGCACAGCTGCAATAGATACCAGAGGGAGTGTGTATTGCTTTGGTGAGTGAATCCAGGCTGCAGCAAACATCAGGAGAGGTGCTCCAGGACTGCACAGGTCTGCAAGGTAAGGCAACCAGTAAACCGTGGAGCGGATTCCTTACAGTACCCCCCCCTTCACGCGAGACCTCCGGGCGAACATGAGCACTCGTAGAGTTGGAGGACCGGGAATTGTTGCTGAACCGTCTAGGATTGGGGTTAGAGTCGTACTCCAGAGACTCATGATTAGTCCTTAGTGTACCCCCACCCCCCGGTGAGAACTGTGGCCAGACAGGACCATCCATGGGCCTTGGGGACATTGAGTTGTTCCTAAAATTCTTTAGGTAGAAAGGGCATCCGTAAACGAGTAGTTCTTTGGTGAGTACAGTTCTAGGATATGAGATTGATGGAAGAAACATCCTTGGTACATGGCTCGCCTCGCAAAATGTCTTGGAAATCCAGGGCTGTGAAGAACCAGAGAGTTCCAGAGCAGAAACGGTAGAAGAACCCCCACTGAAAGCCCAGTCTTTAATAAAGGAACCTGAATCTAGGATCAGCGGCCCTGATAGTTGATCGAATACACCAGGAGGAACTTTGTAACAGAAAAAGTCTTGGCTGACCACTGCATGTTGGAATTTGCGAGGAATTTTTCCTCTAGAAGGCTCCCAGGTAATGGTTAGTAAGGGTATAGGCTGGTTGGAAGCATCTCCCGGTATTGGTATGGAAGGTGACAAAGCAAGCAGTAAACCAGGCATAGGGACCGACATCTTGGGATACGTACAGAGTATTTCCAACTGAGAGGAAATAACAGGGGCAACCGAAAATTCCGAGGGACAAAACCATGGTTTGGCAGGAGCAGAGAAGCAACCAACAGTAGCGCTCTCCAATACTGGGAAATCTTCATTGGAAGATAGTATTGTCAGTGAATCAGGAATAGACCGTGGGATTTTCATGTCAGTATCTTGAGAAAAAGGCAGAGCCAGGGTAGTGGTGGGAGGGAAGCTAACATCAGAAGCTGAAGTCTGTACCTCAGTGACAGGGACCTGAGAATCAACAAGCAGCAAGTATGAACTATGAAAACTCTTAATGACAGGCACCTTAGGAGTACAAGGAGTCTTTTCCGAAACTGCAATGGCCCTAACCACAGGAGTACCTAACCTGACAAAAATATGAATAGGTGTGTTTTCTAGTGCAAAATCTCTGATCACAGGACTCCTAACCGATAGTGAGGGTGTCTGGGTTTGATTAGAGAAAAAATCAGATGTATTGATAAGTGACTTAGAAACAATTACTGAGGTTCTAGATTTGCTGGACATGTGAGAAAAAATACCCTTTAAGACAGGAGCTTTAATCTCTTCCCAGAGTAACCCAATAGTTGCTGGGGCAAATTTAGACACAGTACTGGGGGACAGAGTTTCAGCAAATGCAGGACAGCTAAATAGCTCAGATTTAAACCCCAGGACTTGTAAAATAGGCATGATGGTCTCAGACAATACAAAGGGAGTGACCCCAGATATGCTGATCTCTGGAGGATAAACCTGGAGAGAGAAATCAGGGGAACCCTCAGCCAGAATAACCATCGTAGGAAGAGATTCAGAATCTGAAGGAGAAACACTACCTCTCAGAGTTTCAAAACCAGTAAGACACAATTCAGAGAAAGGAGAAACAGTGTGTGGGTTTCTTACTAGTCTATATGAAAAATCGTCACTTTTGGGCGAAAACCGTGCGTCAGCAAACACTCCTGGGAACACAATATGAACCCCAGGAGGGACATACAGACTACTGTATGCTTTTAACCCTGAGCTTAAAGAGGAGGAGAACTCCGACAGTACCCGGGGGTTAATTAAAACTGTACTGGTCTCTGAAGTAGGTATTTGGTAAGGAATGTCTGGGAAACCAGAAATTACTGCAGACTCCCTAATATGGGAACTATGCGCTGAAGCAGGGATCACCGCTATGTGGGCGACAGGCTGGTTCAATGAAATACCCGGGAGAAGGAACTCTGCGACCAAGCTTAGGGAAAAACCTGACTCCTGACTACTTTTATCAGGAACCAAAACTTTAGCCGAAGTCTCCGGAGGCGAAACTGCGGAAACTTGAGCTGAAGCAGGGGATTTATAGCAAAGAATATCTAAGGACTCCGTACGGTTATGGGAATCCCTCAATGCAACCTCTGCTGTCTGACTTATGGATTCATTCTCTGACGCTAACACGAAGGCATTAACTTGGAGGCAGCAAGAATTTACAGGGGTTAATGCAGACAGTGCCTGAGAGTAAAACACAGGAAATTTTTTCTCTGTACTAGGAGAGACAAGGAATCTCTCCTCTGGAGCTAGGGGCGTAACCATGGCTGGCAGAGAACAGGGAATTATCAAAGAAGACTCAGAGAGCTGCCCCACAGGGGTTAATACAGAAATGACCCTGGGGACAGAACTTAGGGATTCTTTCTCTGACGGGGAAAGCGCACAGGACTGCCTAGCAGAGGTTAAAGCTGGGAAACCCTCAAGACCTAAAGAGAGAGATTCAGAGCTAGAAATAGGGGAACTAAGGGACTTATTCTCTGATACTAGAACCTTAGTGTTAGTTAGTGAAACATATGTACTCTCCAGGGGAACCTCACAGGACTGATCGGCAGGGGTTAACGTAGACATATCATTAGTGTCAGGGAACCCGGGCACTCAATCAGAGCTAGGGACTGTGGCAGTTACTACGTTAGGAGATATTGCTAATGGGTTAGTTTGGTCATCTCCCGGAGACGGAGATACCTCCCCCGGTTTAGCGACAGGACTGGCAGCAGAGGAAAACCGCCAGAGGATGGCGTTAGCGGCCAGGGGGCGATCCTGTTTTAACAAGCAGTCATCCAATACCATGGAAAGTACATGTAGCGTGTCGTGAGCGAGAGCCACCATGACGGAAGGGTCCGGGAGTACTAAAGGAATGTCCAATGATAAAGCCAGGGCATTGAGTTTACTACAGGCGTTGACCAGTTCCACAGGACTCACCTTATCCCCAGTTAAAGGGGAATCAGGAGAGAAAGCACTGTTTGCACTGGCCAGAACACTGGCCAGATACTGTTTTAAGTCTCTGAGGCAGTAAGCCTTACAAACCAGATCATTACGGCATTTCTTTTGCAAGGGAGTTAAGTCCTCCGACATAAACGGATCTTCCATCAGGGGTATTATATCGCACAAATAATCATTCTCAAACTGGGACTGGTCTACAGACCGGGACAGGTTTTTAGGAAAAAACTTACCAACCCGCACCTCAGCGGGGTCCAAGTTTGTGGGGCCGAGCATACTGTCACGATTGTGCTCGCTACAAACCTGGGTCGGACCGCGAGGCTGAGGTGGGGTTGTAAAAGCACCGACCTGAGACCGCGCAGGCTGATCCGGATTGCGCAGTTCGTTGTCGTACATCGCAGGATCAGGATAGGAGAAGACAGCGTCGTCGTTGTACAAGCCAGGGTCAGGGCTGGAGATATCAGGATAAACATTGTTCAAGCAAGAGTTTGGCAACATGTAGTCAGGAGAACCCCGCTTCAGCTTAGGAGCGCGGGGTTGGGCTCTGCGCGAGCGACGGCCATGACCCATGGTGCTGGTCACAGGAGATGGTAAGCAGACCAGCGTAGCACACCGCTTAGCTGCACGGGTGAACCAGTGCTACAGCGCAAGAGTCCTGAGCGGCCTGGGGAATCCTCTGTAACAGCGCAGGAACCAGGACACGGCCTCTCTAGATTAGGGAAAGAGTAGGCCCCAGGAACCAGGAAGCTATAGAAAGACAGGGAAACCACCGCTGCAGTGCAGGAATCCAAGAAGCTGAAGGACGCAGGGACGAAACCTCCGCTTCTGTGCAGGAATCCAGGAGGCTGAAGGACGCAGGGACGAAACCTCTGCTTCAGCACAGGAGAACAGGAGCAGACCGCTGCGTGAATATAGCAGCCGGTCACAGGAAACAAGGAGCTGAAGTCAACAAGAAGAGTACTCAGCTACAACACAGGAGACTGGAGCAGACCGCTGCATGAATATAGCAGCCGGCCTTAGGAAACCTGGAGCTGCAGACAACAAGGAGAATACTCCGCTTCAGCATGAGAGACAGGAACAAGCGAGGGCTTGTGGCAGAACAGTAAGTGACATCCAGTAAGGACTATGCTCGGCAGGGAGCATTATGGGAAGACAGTACTTAAAGGCCAGCGGGCCAATCCCCGGAGGGGGGTGTGAAGGTACTGCTCCAATGAGTGAATGCAAGTCTAGGTTGCAGTGATAGGCTGCACAGCTGCAATAGATACCAGAGGGAGTGTGTATTGCTTTGGTGAGTGAATCCAGGCTGCAGCAAACATCAGGAGAGGTGCTCCAGGACTGCACAGGTCTGCAAGGTAAGGCAACCAGTAAACCGTGGAGCGGATTCCTTACAGTACCCCCCCCTTCACGCGAGACCTCCGGGCGAACATGAGCACTCGTAGAGTTGGAGGACCGGGAATTGTTGCTGAACCGTCTAGGATTGGGGTTAGAGTCGTACTCCAGAGACTCATGATTAGTCCTTAGTGTACCCCCACCCCCCGGTGAGAACTGTGGCCAGACAGGACCATCCATGGGCCTTGGGGACATTGAGTGGTTCCTAAAATTCTTTAGGTAGAAAGGGCATCCGTAAACGAGCAGTTCTTTGGTGAGTACAGTTCTAGGATATGAGATTGATGGAAGAAACATCCTTGGTACATGGCTCGCCTCGCAAAATGTCTTGGAAATCCAGGGCTGTGAAGAACCAGAGAGTTCCAGAGCAGAAACGGTAGAAGAACCCCCACTGAAAGCCCAGTCTTTAATAAAGGAACCTGAATCTAGGATCAGCGGCCCTGATAGTTGATCGAATACACCAGGAGGAACTTTGTAACAGAAAAAGTCTTGGCTGACCACTGCATGTTGGAATTTGCGAGGAATTTTTCCTCTAGAAGGCTCCCAGGTAATGGTTAGTAAGGGTATAGGCTGGTTGGAAGCATCTCCCGGTATTGGTATGGAAGGTGACAAAGCAAGCAGTAAACCAGGCATAGGGACCGACATCTTGGGATACGTACAGAGTATTTCCAACTGAGAGGAAATAACAGGGGCAACCGAAAATTCCGAGGGACAAAACCATGGTTTGGCAGGAGCAGAGAAGCAACCAACAGTAGCGCTCTCCAATACTGGGAAATCTTCATTGGAAGATAGTATTGTCAGTGAATCAGGAATAGACCTTGGGATTTTCATGTCAGTATCTTGAGAAAAAGGCAGAGCCAGGGTAGTGGTGGGAGGGAAGCTAACATCAGAAGCTGAAGTCTGTACCTCAGTGACAGGGACCTGAGAATCAACAAGCAGCAAGTATGAACTATGAAAACTCTTAATGACAGGCACCTTAGGAGTACAAGGAGTCTTTTCCGAAACTGCAATGGCCCTAACCACAGGAGTACCTAACCTGACAAAAATATGAATAGGTGTGTTTTCTAGTGCAAAATCTCTGATCACAGGACTCCTAACCGATAGTGAGGGTGTCTGGGTTTGATTAGAGAAAAAATCAGATGTATTGATAAGTGACTTAGAAACAATTACTGAGGTTCTAGATTTGCTGGACATGTGAGAAAAAATACCCTTTAAGACAGGAGCTTTAATCTCTTCCCAGAGTAACCCAATAGTTGCTGGGGCAAATTTAGACACAGTACTGAGGGACAGAGTTTCAGCAAATGCAGGACAGCTAAATAGCTCAGATTTAAACCCCAGGACTTGTAAAATAGGCATGATGGTCTCAGACAATACAAAGGGAGTGACCCCACATATGCTGATCTCTGGAGGATAAACCTGGAGAGAGAAATCAGGGGAACCCTCAGCCAGAATAACCATCGTAGGAAGAGATTCAGAATCTGAAGGAGAAACACTACCTCTCAGAGTTTCAAAACCAGTAAGACACAATTCAGAGAAAGGAGAAACAGTGTGTGGGTTTCTTACTAGTCTATATGAAAAATCGTCACTTTTGGGCGAAAACCGTGCGTCAGCAAACATTCCTGGGAACACAATATGAACCCCAGGAGGGACATACAGACTACTGTATGCTTTTAACCCTGAGCTTAAAGAGGAGGAGAACTCAGACAGTACCCGGGGGTTAATTAAAACTGTACTGGTCTCTGAAGTAGGTATTTGGTAAGGAATGTCTGGGAAACCAGAAATTACTGCAGACTCCCTAATATGGGAACTATGCGCTGAAGCAGGGATCACCGCTATGTGGGCGACAGGCTGGTTCAATGAAATACCCGGGAGAAGGAACTCTGCGACCAAGCTTAGGGAAAAACCTGACTCCTGACTACTTTTATCAGGAACCAAAACTTTAGCCGAAGTCTCCGGAGGCGAAACTGCGGAAACTTGAGCTGAAGCAGGGGATTTATAGCAAAGAATATCTAAGGACTCCGTACGGTTATGGGAATCCCTCAATGCAACCTCTGCTGTCTGACTTATGGATTCATTCTCTGACGCTAACACGAAGGCATTAACTTGGAGGCAGCAAGAATTTACAGGGGTTAATGCAGACAGTGCCTGAGAGTAAAACACAGGAAATTTTTTCTCTGTACTAGGAGAGACAAGGAATCTCTCCTCTGGAGCTAGGGGCGTAACCATGGCTGGCAGAGAACAGGGAATTATCAAAGAAGACTCAGAGAGCTGCCCCACAGGGGTTAATACAGAAATGACCCTGGGGACAGAACTTAGGGATTCTTTCTCTGACGGGGAAAGCGCACAGGACTGCCTAGCAGAGGTTAAAGCTGGGAAACCCTCAAGACCTAAAGAGAGAGATTCAGAGCTAGAAATAGGGGAACTAAGGGACTTATTCTCTGATACTAGAACCTTAGTGTTAGTTAGTGAAACATATGTACTCTCCAGGGGAACCTCACAGGACTGATCGGCAGGGGTTAACGTAGACATATCATTAGTGTCAGGGAACCCGGGCACACAATCAGAGCTAGGGACTGTGGCAGTTACTACGTTAGGAGATATTGCTAATGGGTTAGTTGGTCATCTCCCGGAGACGGAGATACGTCCCCCGGTTTAGCGACAGGACTGGCAGCAGAGGAAAACCGCCAGAGGACGGCGTTAGCGGCCAGGGGGCGATCCTGTTTTAACAAGCAGTCATCCAATACCATGGAAAGTACATGTAGCGTGTCGTGAGCGAGAGCCACCATGACGGAAGGGTCCGGGAGTACTAAAGGAATGTCCAATGATAAAGCCAGGGCATTGAGTTTACTACAGGCGTTGACCAGTTCCACAGGACTCACCTTATCCCCAGTTAAAGGGGAATCAGGAGAGAAAGCACTGTTTGCACTGGCCAGAACACTGGCCAGATACTGTTTTAAGTCTCTGAGGCAGTAAGCCTTACAAACCAGATCATTACGGCATTTCTTTTGCAAGGGAGTTAAGCCCTCCGACATAAACGGATCTTCCATCAGGGGTATTATATCGCACAAATAATCATTCTCAAACTGGGACTGGTCTACAGACCGGGACAGGTTTTTAGGAAAAAACTTACCAACCCGCACCTCAGCGGGGTCCGAGTTTGTGGGGCCGAGCATACTGTCACGATTGTGCTCGCTACAAACCTGGGTCGGACCGCGAGGCTGAGGTGGGGTTGTAAAAGCACCGACCTGAGACCGCGCAGGCTGATCCGGATTGCGCAGTTCGTTGTCGTACATCGCAGGATCAGGATAGGAGAAGACAGCGTCGTCGTTGTACAAGCCAGGGTCAGGGCTGGAGATATCAGGATAAACATTGTTCAAGCAAGAGTTTGGCAACATGTAGTCAGGAGAACCCCGCTTCAGCTTAGGAGCGCGGGGTTGGGCTCTGCGAGAGCGACGGCCATGACCCATGGTGCTGGTCACAGGAGATGGTAAGCAGACCAGCGTAGCACACCGCTTAGCTGCACGGGTGAACCAGTGCTACAGCGCAAGAGTCCTGAGCGGCCTGGGGAATCCTCTGTAACAGCGCAGGAACCAGGACACGGCCTCTCTAGATTAGGGAAAGAGTAGGCCCCAGGAACCAGGAAGCTATAGAAAGACAGGGAAACCACCGCTGCAGTGCAGGAATCCAAGAAGCTGAAGGACGCAGGGACGAAACCTCCGCTTCTGTGCAGGAATCCAGGAGGCTGAAGGACGCAGGGACGAAACCTCTGCTTCAGCACAGGAGAACAGGAGCAGACCGCTGCGTGAATATAGCAGCCGGTCACAGGAAACAAGGAGCTGAAGTCAACAAGAAGAGTACTCAGCTACAACACAGGAGACTGGAGCAGACCGCTGCATGAATATAGCAGCCGGCCTTAGGAAACCTGGAGCTGCAGACAACAAGGAGAATACTCCGCTTCAGCATGAGAGACAGGAACAAGCGAGGGCTTGTGGCAGAACAGTAAGTGACAACCAGTAAGGACTATGCTCGGCAGGGAGCATTATGGGAAGACAGTACTTAAAGGCCAGCGGGCCAATCCCCGGAGGGGGGTGTGAAGGTACTGCTCCAATGAGTGAATGCAAGTCTAGGTTGCAGTGATAGGCTGCACAGCTGCAATAGATACCAGAGGGAGTGTGTATTGCTTTGGTGAGTGAATCCAGGCTGCAGCAAACATCAGGAGAGGTGCTCCAGGACTGCACAGGTCTGCAAGGTAAGGACACCAGTAAACCGTGGAGCGGATTCCTTACAGCTAAGTAGCAGACAGGTACTGCTAATCAAATGCCCTTGATTAATTGATCATCAGCAAGTGTGACCACCTCTATAAAAGCCGAAGTTTTAGCAGTTTGCTGGTCTGGAGCATTCAGGTGTGTTAACACAATGCCAAGGAGGAAAGAAATCAGCAGTGATCTTAGAGAAGCATTTGTTGCTTCCCATCAATCTGGGAAGGGTTATAAGGCCATTTCCAAACAATTTAAAGTCTATCATTCTACAGTGAGAAAGATTATTCAAAAGTGGAAAATATTCAAGACAGTTGCCAATCTTCCCAGGAGTGGACGTCCCAGCAAATTCACCCCAAGGTCAGACCGTGCAATGCTCAAAGAAATTGCAAAAAAGCCAAGAGTTACATCTCAGACTCTACAGGCCTCCGTTAGCATGTTAAATGTTAAAGTTCATGACAGTACAATTAGAAAAAGACTGAACAAGTATGGTTTGTTTGGAAGGGTTGCCAGGAGAAAGCCTCCTTTCTCTAAAAAGAACATGGCAGCACAACTTAGGTTTGCAAAGTTGTATCTGAACAAACCACAAGACTTCTGGAACAATGTCCTTTGGACAGACGAGACCAAAGAGGAGATATTTGGTCATAATGCACAGCGCCACCTTTGGCGAAAACCAAACACAGCATATCAGCACAAACACCTCATACCAACTGTCAAGCACGGTGGTGGGGGGGTGATGATTTGGGCTTTTTTTGCAGCCACAGGACCTGGGAACCTTGCAGTCATTGAGTCGACCATGAACTCCTCTGTATACCAAAGTATTCTAGTGTCAAATGTGAGGCCATCTGTCTGACAGCTTAAGTTTGGCCGAAATTGGGTCATGCAACAGGACAATGATCCCAGGCACACCAGCAAATCTACAACAGAATGGCTGAAAAAGAAAAGAATCAAGGTGTTGCAATGGCTCAGTCAAAGTCCAGACTTCAACCCGATTGAAATGCTGTGGCTGGACCTTAACAGAGCTGTGCATAAACAAATGCCCACAAACCTCAATGAACTGAAGCAATGTTGTAAAGAAGAGTGGACCAAAATTCCTCCACAACGATGTGAGAGACTGGTAAAGTCATACAGAAAACGATTGCTTCAAGTTATTGCTGCTAAAGATGGTTCTACAAGCTATTGTGGTGCTGTGTAGCTCACCTGTGGTCTTCCAGGAGGCCTGAATTTCCACAGATGTAGAGGGAGCCACAACAGAATAGGCTTTTGGGTTCGTTGGTACAGCGCCTCCATCCTACAGGGCTCTGCCAGATGTAGTGAGTATTTCCTGCAGGAACCCCTCCCAGTAATTCACACTCAGTCAAAGGAACAGTTCACCATTAATTGGCAGGCCAGTCCTGATCCTTCCTTCTCAATCAAGAGAGGTACTTTACCCACAGCATGCATGGAACACTTCCCTCATAGCTTGCACGGCAATCCTCCCTGACTAGGCCCCCCAGGAGCTTCATGCTCCTGAGGCTAGTCTCAACCCCCTTACCCCCTGATTGGGCAAGGTATAAATATTGTCAACTCCCTAAGGATCAGGCTACACTGGAACACACTAAATTTGGTCAGGAGCCATCTTGTATACCAGGGGAGGGTTTGGATGGTGAAGGGGTAACCAGGCCATCAATAAAGGTAATTGTTGTTTGGTATAGGAAATGGTGCTCAAAAAAATCACACGTGCCTCTATAGAAGGAAATTCTTCTTTTTATTAATTCCATATATAATTTCTTACGTATCTGATGCTTTATGAATGTTCAATATATAATGTATATGATATACTGTAGCACAAAGATGGGTATGTGTCTAGTGCTTTCCACTTGCCAATCCACAAAATGGGACACACTAATTTCTTCCCAATTTAGTGTATCAATATAAAGTTCATGTGGTAACAAGGTAATGCAGAAAATTCAATCCATTACCGGGCGTGCAGTTTTGAAATCACCAAAAGATGCTCTTGGAGAAATAGACCCGAGCCGGCTTCAGAAATTTCAAGGTAAGAAATTGTCTAATTTTCACTTTTCAGGGCCAGGTTCTGGGAAGAGAACGTAACGGTCGCAGCTGAAACTTCAAGCCGAAAATAGTACCAGAACGTTTGGTGCGATCTCCTGGTCAAAAGATTTTGGTGCCTCTGGAGTGGATACAATGGTGGTGTCAGGAACTTCATGCCGATTTGAGTTCCAGGACTTTTTGGGCTAAGTCCCAGTCAACTTCAAACTTTGTTTTATGGACTGTAGAAGCTAGTAAAGTGTTGTTTTTTTCCCCAGACTCCCAGTAAGTGTGTCTTCTTCTTGTATTTTGTAATCCAATGTGTGTACTGATGGGACGGTTGTTATTCGAACGGATCTCAATTCAGTTTTCGTGTTGACCGCTGTATTAAATTCGGTATTTCCACGTTTTGACCACTATTCATGCCGCGTTTGCGCAATCCGGCACCGGGTAGCCACACGTGGTTGATCTGTTTAATTTAATGGTTTATTGTTTCTCTGGATGCAATTCTTCACATATCCGGCATGTGGCAGATGTTAATGAATTATAATTTGGTTGCTATTCTTTGCGTATCCGACAGGTGGCAGAAATCAATGCATTTAATGAATTGTATTGAATTGTAATGTGCATAGTACAGTGCTACAGTATACAGTATTTTGCTACAATGTAAGGGTGCAGGTGTTTGAAACAGATAGCACCCACGTCTACTGCACCGACACACTTTATTCGAGCAAATACCCGGTATGTACCTGGCAGATACCTGGAATGCGCCACTCCTCACCTCTGACAAGCCCCGTTGCATTTGCCTTCCCAGCCTGGGTTCATGCCTGGCTGATGGGCGGCTGATCTGTTAAATGATAATGATTAGGATTTAATAGGCTGCAATGCTTCGCGTGTCTACCAGATGGCATAAATTCATGAATTGTAATGCAGTATATATATATATACTGTGCAGTATTGCAGCCAGCGGGAATAAAATGCTTCAATCCCTGCTTGGAAAATAACTCAATGCACTCGGGCAGAAAACAGTCACAAACCTCAATACACCCGGGTATACCCGAATTCGTGGGACTAGCCAAGCTCGAATAAAGTGTGTCGCCAGTGTATACTGGTACATACTTACAGAGGCCCATTGTGAATTGACCTTGATTTTTCGAAGACGTTATCAAATTAGGCATTCTTAATAAAAAGCTTTAAATACTCAATGTGTGCCTTTTTCTTTCCCCGCACAATTGCTGAGCTGAGTGGACATTATGGCTACACCACAGGCGTATACAAAACCTGACTGTAGTTATGCATTTTTAATATATTCGGCAATAAATGCTGCAGCAGATAAAATGGTGACTGTATCTGAAATATATGAATATTTAATTTCGAACTACGCTTTTTACAAGTTTTCACCAGACGTTCATGGGGGAAAGCGTGCGATAAGAAAAACCTTAAGTAACGATCAGTGTTTTTTTCGCATTGCCCCTCCTGCCGGAGAGATTTGCGGGTATTGGGGTGTCATGCCAGAATTTCACAGTACGTTTGATCATGGCAATTTCAAAAGAAGAAAGATCAGTTTTAACCCATATAAGAATCATCAATCCCAATCCAGCAATGTGCCAGCAACAACAGCACCAGCACCGGCCGATCCGACCGTCAGTGATAACCTGGTGAACGGCAATCCTTTGTACCTGTCCCCGCCTGAATACCTGGAAAATTTCCAGCCTGAGCATGATTTCACGTACAGGTACCAGCAAGCTTGCATTTACTAGTACCAAAATGATTTCCCGCTTCATCAGCTGTCAAATACAAGTGTACCAGGTCAGCTGTCACCTGTCAACTATTGAGAAGTCACAGTGAGTCATCACCTCCCGTTTGGCAAAGTTTATAATGAAGGTAAATATACTGTACAGTACATGACAGTATTACTGTAAGTTTAGAGCTGCAGTTCAAGCTTGCGTGTGTCAAAACAAAATATTTTTTTAAACAATACTGTACGTACTTTACAGTCCATTAATACAATACTGTATGCGAGTTGAGGGGACAATACTGTATGCGAGTTGAGGGGATGTTTCTCTGTTGAGTGCACTTTGAAGAAAGATTTGATTGGCCGTCGAAGTACGTGATGCTGCAGCTTAAAAATGTAGGGAGAGGGTGGGGCTGAAGTCAGAGCCAATCAGAAGTTTGTTCTCATCCTACAGACACAGATGTAGGATATTGCTTCAACGGCTACTTTAATTCCCAATGACACGACTTGACGCATGCGCAATACCAGTAATAATAGCATATTTGTTTGTTTTTCCCCAGAAAAGAAACTTTGACATCAAGCGGAAAAAGACAAAAGAAGGGATTTGGATGGACCTCCAATATCGCTTTTTTTAAAAGTTGCTTGCGCATTGTTTGCAAAGTAAGCAAACATTTAGTGACAGTGTCATTTTTATTGATAGAACAATTGTGAGCTTTATAGAAAACCTTATACTATACAGTATGCTGCTTTTTTAATCTTCAAATCTTTTTTTTACATTGTATAGTACTGTAATCTTCACAACTTTTCTTATAAACACCAAAAATAAAAATGTATATATTTTATTCTATACAGTATGTATTATTTATTATTCAATGCTTTCAACTTTTTCAACAGTACTACTGTTTTTCTTTTACTGGTATGTGTGTACTGTACTGTGCTGTATGTCTCATTTTGACATTTTTTTAATAACAGGTAAGAAAAATACCCTTGCATTACATTACAGTATGTAAAGTGCAATGCTTTGTTGAACTGTTAATAAGAATTTCAGGTCGACATGGGGGTCGGTCAAAAAATACATTTTATTTTTTAATTCAAGTTTTACAAATATATATTTTTGGGGGTTATCGCCATGGGCTTGCATAGCAATTACGGATATTATGAGATTCAAACAGTACTGTTGCTTTTTAATTCCACACTAGTCATGTACGTTCTTTCTGAGGTGGGTGGCATACTGTAGTACTGTGATTTTTATTTGGGGGTGTGGGGATCAAAACATTGTGACGACCTGTTGAGAATATGTCTTTGAACTACAGCTTTGAACTTCATACAGCTCGCACAGCTCACACCCCTTCCCCCCCCCCCGCACACACACAAGGCTCAAGGATTTCAACTTCTTATCAACACCTCTGACAAACCATGCACCATGCCACGCATACGCAAGTGCGATAAGCTAAGCCCTTCTAACTTGCCTTTTCTTCAACACAACACTCCCTCCCCCCCACTAGTAATAAGATTAACATGTTGTGTGAGATACAGGCTGAGCTAAGCAAGCCCTTCTAAAACTGCTATTGTACTGTAACAAAACAAGTCAACTAGAAGTTCAAAGCTTATCAACAACACAACAACAGAGCCCTCCAACAGAGCTATTCACGTAAATGTACTGTTGCGTGATTATCATGAGCTGGGCAGAAGAAATGTTGGATAATCCTTAATGCAGGAAAATAGTATTTTTCTATAGAATTGTATTGCATTATTAACAGAAATGATTGATTAAACAATAAAAATATAATAATTTTTATAAAGCATTTTTTGTTTTTATATATATTTTTTCCCAAACTAATGTGAAGTGCAATGCTTTGTTTGTTGAACTGTTTATAAGAATTTCAGGTCTGCAAAAGGGGGTCGGTTTAAAAAATAGATTTTATTTTTTAATGCATAATACAGTACAAAAATACAATACAGTAGCTCTTGTCTTTCTCTTCGTTATGGCATTGCGAGATGGGGGTGGGGAGATCGGGGAGAGAGGGGGCTGCAGCTCTGAAAATACAGTACTTCAAAAGTTTTTTTTTTTTTTTAATTTTGGTGGGCAAAAACGAATTTCTATACAGTAACTACTGGGATCAGGTTTGCGGACCAATTTGCCATCCCTATCCAGTACTGTGACCGAATAGCATCTCTTCTGACCCTTATCAAATATATACTCTACACGGTCTATATAGATGTTTTTTTTCCCACACTTTTATGAGATGAGTCCTCATTGAGTCAATGAGTCCTAATTGTAATGAGCCCTGCTGCTGCAGTGGGAAGACGTAGTCTAGGACCGCTTCCCTGACACATTCCTCCCTACGCTCCTCTGCTTCCCTCATTAGGGGCTCAGGTACATAGGGGTAGTCATTACCATGGGATTTCCGGTAATGCTGGATTACTATTCTGTCAGCTCTACTGTTTTTAATAAGGTTTTGCCCGCAAGCCTGCTCTGGCAGTACCCAGAATAAGAGCTCCGCCGGTATGGCCTCATACTTAACCCAGGCCTGAAGGTCAAATTTTCCCCATAGCTATATCCTTGCTGTGGTTCCTGATCATTTCTGCGGCCTGTTCTGGTGTGTGCTCTCCCTCTTACTACCACTGATCTACCGCATTCTTGGAACATAGGATCCCATCAGTGTACTATTTTCCCCGCATCAGAACCAGGAATTATATCAGTACATTTAGGTTTCACTGTGCCTATAGGAGAGGGTGGTCTGGGAGTTAACGGCCTGCAGACCTCACCTTCTATATGTGACATAGAACTAAATAGCAATATTCCAGGCGCATCATCAAAATACAATTCTTTACTGGGACGGCTCGGCTCCACCTCATCCCTCTTTGGGGGAAGAACCTTTTAGTTCAGTCTCTGGGGTAATTAGAGTGTCCTGAGCGGGTCCCACCTTATAGACATGTCCATAGGTGTACCCAGGTTTCCCATTTACCTTGCGCTGAATGCGGCCAATTACGGCCATCATATAGGACCTCTTGTGCTCAGGAACTATAGCCTCTGCTATTGCATCAGCCATCATAATCTGTCTGGCTATCTCCTGTCCTCGGCACCAAAGTAGAAACGGGTCGAGAGGGGCAGTGCTCACCGGAGCTGGAGTACCGATTCTCGGATCAACCTTGGTGGATGAATCTCTTATCACTCCGACCGGTAGTGCCAGAGGAGATATGGTAGCGGCAGTGGAAGAGGTACCGGCCGGTACCTCTGGAGTTGATGCACCCGTGTCGCTCTGCTTGGCTGAGACACCCTGTTAGGCTAATGCACACTCGTTGGGCTGATGCACACTCGTTGGACTACTGGGCTGATCAACCACGTTGACCTCCCATCCGGGAGAAGGCGCCACCGTCTCCTGGCAAAGTCGCTCCGCAGCCGCAAATTCTCTCCGCTCGGGCAGGGTCGCCTTTTGAGGTTGCCGCTGAAGCACACTGGAGCTTCCTCTTTTTGCAGGCCGCTCCCCAAACAATGCCAGAGCTGACGTGGCTTCACTCCAGTAGAAGCGTGGAGATGGATCCCCCTTCCTCGACCTCGACCAGCAAGGAATCAGGTATTTATTTATAAAATATTTTATCAGGAAGTAATACATTGAGAGTTACCTCTCGTTTTCAAGTATGTCCTGGGCACAGAGTAAGACAAATAATACATGGTATTATACATACAGGTATGTTGGTGAACAAGTTTTTAAAGGATGCCATACTTACACAGGGAGGAAGTAACGGTTGTAACTAAATTGTGGGTAATCATCGCATTAATAAAGGCAGTATGCTCGGCTGGTTACCCCTATTTCGTATTGGGGATGAAGGGGTTAATTTTATATGCACCTTACATGTATTATTTTTCCCTCTGTCCCTTGCTGTCCCCATTTTGCAGGCTTGTGTATGCCTGCAGTCAGGTATTCCCTGGTATACCGGCATTACTGGTTTTGGACACAAGATGCTGCTGTGAGCGCTAAACCACAAGTTAATTGGCTAAGCGTGACGTGGTCTCTTTGTTCCATTCAGAGGTATAGGTATCCATTACTGAGACTGGAAGCCGTAACCGCACTCAATTGAATCAAAGGGCTGCGGTTTTCAGTCTCAAGTGGTTCTCGGATACAATGTATCTCTGTCCTGGTTAATGGTGTAACTTGAAAGGCAACCAAGCAATTGACGTGGGAACTCCGTAACCGCAAGTCAATTGACGTGAGAAGCCCATAGCCCAGCATTGCCAACTCAAGGAGAAGCCATAATTAGGGAACGGAAAGGGCTAGCAACCTGAACTTTGGTGTGCAGCCCCAGAATAACACCCCAAGAACACACATATCTTATACTATATTAGTGAAAGCACTGTATGTTTGCCTGCCTGGATGTCCGGTGTCCCTAGCGGCAATCTCATTGGTCCCTTGGGCCGCCCGCCCCCGCACACCTCTCATTGGCCTCACACACTCACACCACCCCCTTGGCCCGCCCCCCACACCTCTCATTGGCCCCACACACTCACACCACCCCCTTGGCCTGCCCCCCACACCTCTCATTGGCCTGAGGCGGAGTGACGGGCCAAAGGTCCACAAAAAAAACAAAAAAAAAAAAACACACACACACACACACACTCACACTGTCACACTGACACACACACACACACACACACACACACACACACACACACACACACACGCACGCACGCACGCACGCACGCACGCACACACACACACACACACACACACACAGGGGGGGGTGTTACATACATTAGCGGGGCTCACAGTGTTAGCAGCACATCTCCCGCTCTCTTCCCCACCGGTCCCGGAGGCTCTGCCTCTTCCTCCGCCTCTCCCTGTTTCCCGCGCTTTCACCCCCCCCCTCCACGTGGGAGCTGCCGGACGGGTGAGTGAGCGGCCGGACGGGTGAGTGAGCGGTCTTCACGTCCCCTCACCCCCCTTCAACTCCCCTCACTCACTTCCCCTCCACCCCCCCCCCCGGCGCCGCTACAGTCAGCGGGGAAGCGGACTGATCACCTCCCCTCACTCACTTCCCCTCCACCCCCCCCGGCGCCGCTACACTCAGCGGGGGAGCGGAGTGATCACCTCCCCTCACTCACTTCCCCTCCACCCCCCCCCCCCGGCGCCGCTACACTCAGTGGGGGAGCGGAGTGATCACCTCCCCTCACTCACTTCCCCTCCACCCCCCCCCCGGCGCCGCTACAGTCAGCGGGGGAGCGGCCACAACACGCTGCCTCCCGCCTCAGATCCACGTGGGAGCTGCCAGACGGGTGAGTGAGCGGCCTTCACCTCCCCTCACCCACCCCTCACTACACTTCCCCTCCCTTCCACATCCCCTCCACCCCCCTCCACCTCCCCTCCACCCCCCCTCCACCTCCCCCTCCCCCTCCCCTCACCCACCCCTCCCCTCACCCACCCCTCACTACACTTCCCCTCCCTTCCACATCCCCTCCACCTCCCCTCCACTTCACCCCCCCTTCACCTCCCCTCCACCTCCCCTCCACACCCTCCCCCCCCTTCACCTCCCCTCCACCCCCCCCCCTTCACCTCCCCTCCACACCACCTTCACCTCCCTTCACCCCCACCTTCACCCCCCTTCACCTTCCCTTCACTCCCCCTTACAACCTCCCACCACCTCCCCACCTTCCCACCACCTCCCCCCTCTTCCCACCACCTCCCCTCCCTTTCCACTGCCCCCCCACCTTCCCACCACCTCCCCCCCCTTCCCACCACCTCCCCCCCCTTCCCACCTCCCCTTCCCACCACCTCCCCCCCCCCCCCTTCCCACCACCTCCCCCCCTTCCCACCACCTCCTCCCCCTTCCCACCACCTCCCCCCTCCTCCCCCCTTCCCACCACCTCCCCCCTCTTCCCCCCTTCCCACCACCTCCCCCCTTCCCACCACCTTCCCCCCTTCCCACCACCTCCCCCCTTCCCACCACCTCCCCCCTCTTCCCACCATCTCCCCCCTTCCCCTCCTCCATCTCCCCCTTCCCCTCCTCCATCTCCCCCCTTCCCCTCCTCCACCTCCCCCCTCCTCCACCTCCCCCTTCCCTTCCTCCACCTCCCCCCTTCCCCTCCTCCACCTCCCCCCTTCCCTTCCTCCACCTCCCCCCTTCCCCTCCTCACCTCCCCCCTTCCCCTCCTCACCTCCCCCTTACCCTCCTCACCTCCCCCCTTACCCTCCCCACTTCCCCTCCTCCACCTCCCCCCTTTCCCCATCCCCCCCTCTCCCCTCTTCCCCCCCTCCACCCCCTTCGCCCCCTCCACCCCCTTCCCCCCCTCCACCCCCTTCCCCCCTCCACCCTCTTTCCCCCCTTCCCCCCTCTTTCCCCCCTTTCCCTCCTCCCCCACCTTTCCCCCCTTTCCCTCCTCCCCCCTTTCCCTCCTCCCCCACCTTTCCCCCCTTTCCCTCGTCCCCCCTTTCCCTCCTCCCCCCTTTTCCCCTCCCCCACCTTTACCCCCTTTCCCCCTTAACCCCTCCTCCCCTTCACCCCTCCTCCCCTTCACCCTTACCTCCCCCCCTTCACCCTTTCCCCCACCTCCCCCCTTCACCCTTTCCCCTCCTCCCCACCTCCCTTCCCCTCCTCCCCCCCTTCCTCTCCTCCACCTCTCCCTTCCCTTCCTCCCTTCACCCCCCCTTCACCTCCTGTCACCACCCACCCCTTTGCCTCCTGTCACCCCCCTCCTGTCACCCCCCCCCTCCCTTCACCTCCTGTCACCCCCCCTCCCTTCACCTCCCGGCAACCCCCTCCACCTCCCGTCACCCCCCCTTCACCTCCCCTCACCCCTCCTTCACCTCCCCTCACCCCCCTTCACCTCCCCTCCACCCCCCCTTCACCTCCCCTCACCATCCCCCACCACCCCCCCCTCACCACCCATCCTCACCTCCCCTCCGACCTCCCCTCTGCCCCCCTTCACCTCCCCTCACCTCCCCCCACCTCCCCCCACCACCCCTCCGACCTCCCCTCCCCTCCTTCAACGCCTTTCGTCCGCCCTCCTGCCTCTGCCTTTCGCCCACCCGCACTTCTGCCTTTCAACCGCCCACCGCTCACACCCCCGCGCCACACAGCCGCCGCACGCACTAAACAGACACCCGCCACTCGACACACACCCGCCGCCTCTCACCCACCCCACACACTCGACACACACCTGCCGCATCCTGCCCCTACGCAACAATATCACTGACCAGCTGTCACCCGTACTGAACACCCACCCGCCGCCTCACACCCTAGCAGGACACACGCCTCACATTTTTACATCTGTTATGTCACCAAAATATACATTGTACTGTGGTGTGGTTACAATAACTCATTTTTATACAACATCGTATTACATTTTCTTCCATCTTTCTTTTCAACATTATTATCCAACCTTTACAACAAACAGTCACCTATTGTTCCACCATTTATAAATAATACTACCTATTACGCATTTACATCCCGGGCAACGCCGGGTCTCTCAGCTAGTTACAAATATAATTTTAGGACAAGTGAAACATGTATTTTTAATAAAGTGTATTTTTTGCTGCAGTTTTAAATGTACAAGCAGGATGAGGTTTTTTCTACTGTCATTGTAATGCACCCAGGGACACAATGTTTTAACACCTATGAGCTGGGCCACTTGCCTATGCAGACTTCATAGACCCCACACTGAGGCAGTTCCTGTGAGTCTAGGGAAGTGCTGCATATGAAAGTGTTACGCCGGTGCTGCCCGCAGACCAGACCCATCCCCTGTGCCGAATGGGGAAGTAGGGATACACGCACCGCAGCAAAGGGAGCGAGTCCAGAGTGTGGTGTTAAGCGTTGCCAGGCCAGATATAACAAGAGACAGGGGTGCCCAATGCTACATCCCATTGACAAAACATATATGGTAAAAAGTATAAAGTAAAATACTTCAATAATAATAATAAATACTTGTTAGACAATACTTGCCGGTACCGGGTATAGGAGAAGAATAGTGATTGCCTTGCCGAGGTCAGGGAGCGGAGAGATGAGGAAGGTTGAAGTCCAAGCCGTGATAGTGGGATGCCAGAGAATACGTAGTCCAAGGAGAGCCGAAGTCGAGAGCCAAATGGGGTAATCGTATGAGCCGTGTCAAAACTTGTAGTAACCGAGAGTACACCAAACACTTCCATACAGAGACTATGTCGAGCGATGAGTGAGGGCTCAGAGATGCTGGATAAGGCTGGGCTGACCAATCAGGGATGGAGGCGGGTCAGGAGGACTGCAGGGAGTCTCTCTGGATAGGTGTGGCTGATACAACCCAGGTGCGCACTGGTAGCACTCTGATTACACCCTTGCGGTGTACGGGGCAGAGCCTCATAGCAGGAGTGGAAGTAGAAGAGTGGATGCTGGGCGTGCGCTCTGTAAGCTGCATGTGCACGCGACCAGCGTTGGAGGCGGACACACGTGTGCGTGCGGGACGGAGGACCCGCTCCTGCCACTGAGGAGGAGGAGCGGTGGGGCTACAGAGTGGAGGGGCCCTGTGGCGACGGAGGAGCTGACGGCCCGTGGAGGCAGGTAAGCGGAGGTTGCGCTGCCCGCCCTGAGTCTCCCTAAGGGTCTGTGTGTTGCACGGACGGCGCTGAGAAATCAGATTCCTAACAGAAAGCCCCAGAGTCAGAATGTGTGAATTAGCCGGGATGGCCGCTGAATAGGAGATCCTGTTAGCCATCTGGGCTAGCTCATTCCGAGTCCCCCTCCCAGCCTGGGAGACGCCAGGTAAAAAGGGGAGTACACATATGCTAAGCAGTCAAGGTGGCAATGTCGCACAGGCGCTGTATTAGCTGGTAATCCCTGTAGTGCCCACACTGCAAACTGTGGGCAAATTGGGGATTGGTGAATGGGAAAATTCCCACGAGAGGGATTGGGCGGGTATGTTGAAGATATGTTCTCAAACCCTATATACATGCCCCCCGAGCTATCCCGTTGTCTTTCGTCTTTGTTCTACAATGTGAACGAATTTCCACTTTGCTTCTACAAGCGGATGAGAGCAGCAGCAACAAATTCAGAACGCAACAAGTTATTTTCATCGGAACCAAGGACAGAACTCTGCTTAAGGAAAAGTTAATGCTGGGGGTTATCTAACAAACCCCAACGGACCAGAACGCACCTTGCAATATTCACAGACGTTTTGGGTTGGCAACGTGTGCCCCTTGCAACAGGACTGCATGTTAAAAGATAATATTCCGGTGCTTTGTTTTACTTCTGGACATTCTATCCCGTTCTCTACCTCAATAAGTGTTTTTTTTTTCAAGTATATTCTAAGGTTGTCGTGTGTCTGTCTAGTAAGGAAATAAATCTCAGTTTATTTTGCTCAACTTGTGTGCTCAGTCTCGTACCCCAAAATATAAAATTGTTAATCAGGTCAGTCCACCGTGACAACGGTCTTATTGGAGTCTCCGCAGGACAGGAAGCGGTCCTCAGGGCCGAGGATGATGCCCACAAAGACCTCTCCACATAGAGGACAACGTCCTGGAAGTAGTGTATGTATGTAGTAGTGTATGCTCGCTGTTAAACCGTGATGGTATATATATAAATATATATATATATATATATATATATATATATATATATATATATATATATATATAAATATATATATATATATATATATTTATATATATATATATACCATCACGGTTTAACAGCGAGCATTAGCTTATATGGGCTCCATGTAACAATGGTTTTTCAGGCAAAGGTGACACTGTGTGCTCATTCGCATGTCATTTCCAGGAATCTCTTGCTGCAGTGGAAACACTGTATGCTGGGTGATAATGGTGAAAGGTTATGCAAAAGGAAAGGAGCACAGCATCCGCATCAGTAGATCAAAAATAGATAGGGCAACTCCAGATGTAGTAACATTGTGTTTATTGCACAATCAGCTAAGGAATGAAGGTGTAGGAAACACACCAACATGTTTCATCCAACAGGACTTTATCAAGGTGACACCTTGTGCAATAAACACAATTTTACTACATCTGGAGTTGCCCTATCTATTTTTGATCTACTGATGCGGATGCTGTGCTCCTTTCCTTCTATATAACCTGATCTCTACCATGGAGGATTGCACACTGCAGAGTTTTTCCCTGTCTGGATTTCGCTGTCAGGTAAAAGGCAACAGCCCCTCTGTATTTACCTTCTCAGGTAGGTAATCACTTACCATGTGGCCAATCTCTGTGGTAGCCAGGTGGGCACCCCTAGGCTCCTTAATCTCCCTTGGGTGATCTCTGTTATTAAACAGTTTTTATGGAAATCGGGACTACTGTATACTCTGAATATATTGTTCTTATACAATAGAGCACTTACTGGTGAAGCACAATCTACCAAATCACCGATAATGGTGAAAGACACGGTTGCAGACCTGCCTAAGACATGTGAATGTGCTCACAAGTGATCTTTTTATTTGAGATATATAGATGAATATTACCAGATGATGGTCCAGTAAGGAGAGACAGCACACACGGGTTGAAATTTCAAAAAAGGTGTATTGAAACACAAAAACCAACGTTTCGGTTCCTGCAAAACTTGGAAGGTTCCGTTTGCAGGAACCGAAACGTTGGTTTTTGTGTTTCAATACACCTTTTTTGAAATTTCAACCCGTGTGTGCTTTCTCTCCTTACTGGACCATCATCTGGTAATATTCATCTTTTTTATCTTCTATGGGACTAGCATCTGGAGTTTTTCTTTATATGTGTGTGCCGGCTACAGTGACATATATATATATATATATATATATATATATATATATATATATATATATATATATATATATATATATATCATGTTGTAACATCGCCGGAAGAAGAGATCAGTGTATCTCGAAAGCTCGCAAAAATAAAAGCATTTCGTTAGCCACAGACCGGTATCATCTATTTATTTTTTGATTATTGAAGCTCGGCTAACACGGTACTGATAATTCTACATATATATATATGAGTGAAAAGAGAAAAAAGTAACCCGTATGGGAGCACTCAGGTATGCAATTAACATATAATATTTTATTTATTTGACACAATGCAAAAAAGGATGAATAAACAGTACATGATTAAAAACACTTAAAAAAGGCTTGGACCCCTGTCACGGGTACTACCCATAGACACAAATGGGCAAAACTAGGGAATGACTCAAATTGGAGTGGGGGTGCTAGGCAGGACCCCTGACAGATGTTCACGTAACTATGCTAACCAGCACTGGTGCAACTAATCTCTGGACTGTGACACTCTATTTTTTCATTATGGATACTGACAACACACACAAGGTTATCTAATAGGCGTTCATCAGGTCATTTTCCATACATGCTATTCACACACTTCACTGCTCCACACATCTAGTGACTTCATCCCATCAAGCTACCTTTTTCCTACAAGTGATTACTTTGAGCTGTTGGTATTGGTTACATATTTGTATGCTCAAGCAGATTCATGATGGTTTAAGATTGTCATTTATATTTTGATTACTCATTTCACTGGTGTGTAGTACGTATTATCTTTAGCCTTGTATAGGTGCCTGTGAACCCATTAACCTACTGTGATTTATATTAATCTATCCTAGTGTTTCTTGAGTCACTATCCTTCTCATGTTAAGGGTTGACAATTTGAGTCATTCCCTAGTTTTGCCCATTTGTATCTATGGGTAGTATCCGTGACAGGGGTCCAAGCCTTTTTTAAGTGTTTTTAATCATGTACTGTTTATTCATCCTTTTTTGCATTGTGTCAAATAAATAAAATATTATATGTTAATTGCATACCTGAGTGCTCCCATACGGGTTACTTTTTTCTCTTTTCACTCATACTATTTTCAACCCGTGAGCACCGCCAATTCTTACTAATGTAAAGTTATTTTTTGGCACATGGTGGCATTAATACTGTAAAAGTAGATGCGAGGTTCCTTTTCCCCACCCTCCCCCCCTTTTTCCCCCCGTTATTTGAACATATATATATATATATATATATATATATATATATATATATATATCTGTAAATATTCCTGTATATTCATTTGCAAGTCTTAGACAGGTCTGCAACCCTGCCTTTCACCATTATTACCCAGCACACAGCACTTCCACTGCAGCAAGGAATTCTGGGAAATTACATGCAAATGAGCACACAGTGCCACCTTTTGACTGAAGCTCACATTACATGAACAACCCTTAAGTATGAGCTTAATGTGAGCTTGAGACAAAAGGTGGCACTGTATGAGCATACAATAATATTTACCGTTGCTATATATAATATATATAGATAGATAGAGATGATATAGATATAGATGATATATAACACTTGATTAATCCTTTTCAAGTTTATATTTATTTAACTTTTGTGTGATTTCCTTTTTTTTAACCGGTCCTGTTTCAGTTTATATTTGGTCTTAATACTATTTTTTGTGTTACCGGTTTTTTTTCTAAGTCTTGTTACCTTGCCATTGATTTTTGCTTTTTTTTTCCCCTTTCTTGTTATTTCACCTCTTATCTATTTCTACAGCTCATGTTCCCAAACAGTGTCAATAGATTTCTGTTTTTAAAACAGCTGGCCTTAGAACGCTGAGGCGGTTTGTTCAGATTATGTTTGTGTATTTGTCTAGCATTTATCCACTACAGGTATACCCCGCATTAACATACGCAATGGGACCGGAGCATGTATGTAAAGTGAAAATGTACTTAAAGTGAAGCACTACCTTTTCCCCACTTATCGATGCAAGTTCTGTACTGCAATCGTCATATACGTGCATAACTGATGTAAATAACGCATTTGTAACAGGCACTACAGTCTCCCCGCTTGCGCACAGCTTCGGTACAGGTAGGGAGCCGGTATTGCTGTTCAGGACGTGCTGACAGGCGCATGCGCGAGCTGACGTTTGCCTATTGGGCGATATGTACTTACTCGCGAGTGTACTTAAAGTGAGTGTACTTAAAGCGGGGTATGCCTGTACATATTACAAACAGAAGTTTTATCATATTTGTCGTTTCTTTAGTAGTGTGTGAAATACAGTAAGGTACTCTGCTGTATGTGCATATATAAATAAAATGTAGCTAATTTTCCTCAGAACAATTTCATGGCCCTTAATTGCACCTTTTATGTTCTTGTTTCATAATACCAGTCTTCAGAGTTGGTCTCAGCAAGGGCAGTGATCCAATTTGTCTTGGATCCTTCTTCGTACTAACCTGGATGCCAAAGTACAAATCCTTGGGGAAGATTTCCTTTAATGGTAATTACAATTTTCTCCCTCTTCAACTGTTGTAAGAAATTATATTTAAAAAATAAAACATTTATATTTATATTACGAGGATAGAGATATTAGTGAATTTAGACATACAGTATTTGCGAGTTAAAAACATGAATTCTTTATTTTCTGGGTATGATATTACTGTAACTCAAGTATATCAGCGTTTAGTGAATCTAGGCCTATGAATATAATTTTTTTTTTTAAAAACAAGGAAAATGGTTACATCTAAATGCATTTCCACTGAGGTTAATGCTTTATGTTGCATAGTTACATAGCTGCATAGTAGATGAAGTTAAAAAAAGACGTCTATCCAGTTCAACCTATGTTATATTTAGATGACAGATACGTATCCTATATTTATAGTTACAGTATTTTGATCAAGAGGAAGGCAAACAAAAAACCCCAGTGAAACATCAGCCAATGATGTCTCATAAGGGGGAATTTAAACTCCTACATGACTCCAAATAATAGCAATCAGATTTATCCCTAGATCAGCATCCTTCTCATGTTTATTTATTTGGTATATTCCTGCACACCTTTCCTTTCTAAAAAGATGTCAAACCAGGATGACCCTGTGTCATTTGTAATGACTTTGGAATGAATAGTTCTTTTGAAAACTTCTTGTATTGACCCTGAATATATTTGTATCATGCCGTATCATATCCCCACTTAGACGCCTCTTTTCTAATGTAAAAAAAAAAAAAATTAACTACTGTAGCCTCTTGTCATGTCAGATATTCTATCCCTTTTATTAATATGGTGGCTCTTCTCAGCACGTTTCTAGTGGCATGACCTTTTATTGTAGTGTTTGCTTTACTATTCTAAAGTGGTTGATTTGAATACAACATAATCCTCATGTTTTCTTCTTATGGTCCCCTCATGTTATTACTGTACATTAAAGACTTTAGATCACTTAATTACTTCCTATGGTTTTTTTAAATATATCAGGTAAGTCAGATTTTACGGTTTCACTTCACTATATTGACACGTTATCTTTATACTCCTTGTTTATCTTCTATTCATAATGTTTGATTGATTATTTCGTTGAATGAATGATTATAGATGGACTCAGATTGTATTTTTTTCTTTCATGTTGATTTGGTTGTTAAAATTCCCCTCTGGTTTTTGTTTTGGATATTTTTGATTATGCTGACAACAGTCTCAGTCGATCTTAACATGTTAATTTATTCTGCAATATCAATTAAACCCTTTAAAGAAACAATATACAAGACAACAGCTTTTCAGTTTTAGAGTAATATATCATGCACCGTGTACCCAAATAAGTTTAGACATTATTGCAAATATAACAGTTACATTATCACCACTATTTCCTTTGCATCCCACATTGTAGCAGGAACTAAGGGGTAACGCTCCTCTTCTCAGGCATAGGACAAAAAGTAACAGGGTCAGAGGTATATACAGTCACTTTTACCCTTCCTCTCAATGCCAATTGTTTGTAGTCCTATTGGGATGGAAGAGGAAGGGGGTTATTTTGGCACCAGGAGTGCTGCTTCTCTATTTAGGATGGTCAGAGTGCTTCCCTGCTGGGTAACCCCTCCTTGGCTGCTGGGGGCTCTGTCTCTTTTGTGGTGCACTGGACAAACTTGGGTATTGGGCTACTGTGGGACCGCTTGCTGAGTCTGTTTAGGGTGGTTGCCAGGGATGTTGCTGGCCATCCTGGTTGATTAAGTTCTTTCTAAACCACCTGCGCTGTTGGAAGAAGTTCCTGGTGAGTGCGCAACAAAGCTTTATAGCAGCTTGAAGTCAGAGATTAGGTAATTGCTTGTTTCAATGGGAATCTTTATAGCGTGGCAGGAAAACAGGTCAGTACTTACTGTTTTTCTTACTTTCTAAGGCCTCGGACATGTTTGCTGCATGCTTGTGGAAGAGTGCTGACGCACGCTCCCGCTCAGCCCCTACAGCCGCAATTAGAGCGGCTTTAGTAGGGGCTCACCTGCGCTTCCGCGCGCTTGAGGAAGCGCAGGTCTTAGGGGAATTTAAAATTCCCCCGCTTGCCGGCGAGACAGGCCGGTCACGTGAGCTGTTCGCCCAATGAGGGCGAACCAGCTCCGTGACGTCACTGGCCCGCCCCCGGCCAGTGACGCGCCCGCCCCCGGACCGCCCCCTGACGGCCTGCTGAGAGCGCGTGCAGTAAGCAACCGCAAGGCCAGGGAAAGCACCCGCTTTCCCTGAGCCTCAGCGCGCCTCAGCACACCAGCAGTAAGCGTGTCCGAGGCCTTACTTTGCATTGTTGCTATTACTTTTCAGCATAATGTCTACCCATACCTTCCCTGAACACACTGTATGCTTGCACCAAAAGGGGATACTAAGTTTGATCTTAGGGAGAAAGATATGCCCAAGAAGGATACCTCTAAGCAAAAGCACATAGTTTGTGACTCCAGTGAGGAAATTTACCACCAGCATATACCAATAAACTATGCGATGACTGTATTAAGAAGATTGAGGCTCTGTTCTCTCAAACTTCCCCACTCCACCATTATTTATACACTTCTCTCCCAACAACTTCTTTAACCCTCAATAAAAAAAACACCCACACAAATCCTCTATTCACACCCTCTATCTACTCCTTCCTGCTGCTGGGGATCTCCCCTAAGCCTGAACCCAGACATACAAACCTGATCTCATCCACATCTCCCTGCCATCTCTTCCCCTGTAAATGGTGTTAAACTTCTGATTTAATACTGACTTACCTTTAAACTCACCCCACAAATCAAGCATCCCATTGTGGCCAAGCACTGCCATCTACAGCACTTATTCCCTCACCTGCTGTCTCTGTAAGTCTACCATCATACCACTTAGATTGTAAGCTCTTCGGGGGAGAGATTTCCTTTCCTATTGTCTGATTTTGCTGCACTTATTGTTTAATTATATTTCCCTGTACTGTATTCTTTGAGAAGCGCTGAGTACACTTTTAGCGCTATATAAATAAAAACATACAATACAATAAGAAGAATCCTCACAGATGGCTTATTTCTTTAGCTGGATGAAGGAATCCGTGGTCTATATGTTTGGTGGCATGCTCTGAAGCTTTTAAAAGATCATGATTCCAGACCTCCATTGGACAGAACATGCAAGGGTTCTGCAGAAGCTAAGAGGCAACAAAAATCCTCAGACTAGGTAGAGTGTGTTCAAGGAACCCAGGTCTAATCAAGTTAGACCTAAATGTGAAGCTGTTGAAAAATGTAAGAGCATTCACAATATGATCTGGGCACTCTGGATAGTGCATTTGTAGGCAAACACAGAAAGAACAGGGCTTTCCCACTCCATCAGTAGAACAAAGACATGATATATAAAGAGCAGGATTTGTCAGACAAGCACTTTTTATTTCACACATTTTTTAAAAGCCATATCCGTAGTTAAGGTGCCTCAGGCATGGAAAATGGTATAGATACAGCAGTAGCAAAGCTTTCAGGAAAAACAACCCTGCCTTTAGAAGATGGTGCATCTTTCAAGGACGCAATGGATCAGAGGATGTATTCTACGCTCAAGAAACATCATTCCTTTATGGGGTTAGCCTGTTCAGTTAGAAAAGTAAAGAACAAGAATGAGAAGCTGGAAACATAATTAGACAGTGGAGTAGCAAGGAAGGAAGTGATCAAGGATGAAGTGTTGAACTTCCTCTGTGATACTTTCCTTGACATGATTTGTCTATCACCAAATCTTCCGCCAAGTCTATCATGGCAAGAAGAGCATTGTGGCTTTGATCTTTGTTAGAAGATTCTTCGTCAAAGAACAATTTACTTTCCTTGCCATTTAAGTGCTTTTTTCTATTAAGAGAAGCCATAGATGAAATCATCTCCAAGTCTGTGGGAGCTAAAGATAACCTCGAGAGGATATCCAAATCCTCTGTATCTAATCACTCTCCAAGGTGACCCCTCCAAGAGGCAAAAGCCTCTTGTCCAGCAGTTCACTACCAGATGAAAAATTAACTTAGGGCATCGCAAAACTCTTTAATCTAAAGCCAACTTTTTAAAAATCAACTGGTCCTAGTAAAGGAGCTGAAGCCTGTGGGGGGGGGGGGGGGGGGGGATCTCCAAGGTCTTGCTTCAGTGGACCCAAGCAATGTTGAATACTTGGGTTCTAAAAATCATAAGAGCTGGATATCATCTAGAATTCAGGCAGATTAAAGGTGTCAAAGTATTCAGCAGATCTGACCAAAGCAACAGAATTCAGGAACACGATTCAAGATTTTTTGAGGAATGGGGTTATCATGACAGTTTCCAAAAATCAAGAAAATCAAAGAAAGATACTCACATCTCTTTGTAGTCCCCAATGCCACTGAGCAATCCTGGATCTCAAGGCAAAGAACTCGCTGATGACCTCTGCCTGTGACTACAATTCTTGCCGTCTTCCCTGAACCCCTGTCTGTGACCCCAACTATGATTCTTGCTGCCTGCCCTTGACACCTGCCTGTGACCATGAGTATGATTCTTGCTGCCTACCCTGGACCCTTGCCTGTGACCCCGACTAAGCCTTGCCTGCCTCCTGCTGTTCCGGCCACTGAGTTCCAACCAGCACCTGAAGTCCTGACACCTGCACATCCAAGTAGACCAGAAACATCACACATTTCTCCGATTTTGCCTTGAAAGCATACATTTCCAGTTTCCAGCCTTACATTCAGGCACCAGAGAGGTTAACATAAAATCTAAACACCTGTAATGTTGCTGACTGCAAAACAGGGCAGAGGTATGGACTAATACACCAACCTTGGCCTGGGATCAGAGGCCTGGATTGCAGGGGTAATCAGGTCTGGTTCCGAGGTCAAGGCAGGCGGCAGGCAAAGGATAGTCAGGTGCAGTTCTGAGGTCGAGGCAGGCGGCAGGCAAAACAAAGGCACCGGAGAGCTCAGACACAAGAGGGTAACCAGTACTTTGCACGAGCAAAGTCCAAGGGCAACTGCCTGCAATTTAAAGGCCAGAGAGAGGCTTTCTTCCTGTCAGGGGAGTAAGGGCAGGATTTGCCAGGAAGCAAGATGTCCATGGTAGCTTCAGACAAGATGACATCACTTCCTGTCAGCAGTCATCCAGGATGTTTCCGACAGATCCCTTTATAGTATCCCCCCTTCAGGGTTGAACTCCGGGACGACCAGGTCCTGTTTTTCTGTCTGACAATGATAGAACGCCTAGACCAGGGCTGGAGCATGAAGATCCTGAGACCACCCAACTCCTCTCTTCAGGACCATACCCATTCCAATCAACCAGATATTGAATGGATCCTCTGGGGTTACGAGAGTCAAGTATCTGTCGCACCTCGTATTCAATTTTACCCTCAATATTTACTGGACTAGGCAGGGGGGATCCTAAGAAAAGCAATTCCTCACCACAGGTTTCAAGAGGGACTCATGGAAAGAGGTGGGAATTTAACCTGCGTGCCCCCTCAAGGTATTCCAAGTTTTTATGGTCTGTAAGAATCGTGACTGGCATGGTGGTTCCCCCAAGAAGGTGTCTCCATTCCTCCAGGGCCATCTTTAAGGCTAGAAGTTCACGATTGCCCACATCGTAGTTGTGTTCCGCAGGAGAAAACTTTTTAGAGAAGAAGGAACATGGGAGTAACCAACCCTGAAACTCACTTCTCTGTGACAGAGAAAAAAGAACAACGTTCTATAAATCGGTGCTACCAATATATAATGAAAAGTTCCAATATGTATATTTTGAAACAATGTGGATCTTGCTTGAAGAAAGGATACTCATAATATCAAAAGTGCAAGAAATGCTCAAAGTATGGGAGGATAAAGAAATTAATGTCCTGGTTGATAATACAGGCAGTGACTGTGAAATGCAGCCCTTAACTGGTTCTCTTCCGAATAGGACACCCTCCCTAGAGCTACAATTGCCCAGCACAATAAATGATACTGAATGTCCAGCACTGTAGAACAAACTGAATAATTGAGTTGTAGTACTCACGGTGAGTGATAATCCTTCCTCATAGGCGTGCTTCACGTAATGAACAGACTGCAGGAGATCCAATGTGCAGAGGAAAAAAACGGAGCACTCAGCAAGCAGGAACAGATAACAAGGAGGGCTACAATGCTGAAACTTAGTTTAAAAAAAAAGCTGTGTGTGCTGTGCACGCACATAGTAAGTGAAACTTCTTTGACTTTTGTCACAGAAATTGTATTTGTATTGGTGATGTTTTAATTAAAAATCAAAATACAATTTCATTGACAAAACGCAAATAAATTTGACTTAGAACATGCGTACACATCCCTTGTATTTGCACTAAGCGTGAATTCCTCGTGTGTGTGTGTGTGTGCGTGACTGTGTGTGTGTGCGTGTGACTGTGTGTGTGTGCGTGTGACTGTGTGACTGTGCGTGTGACTGTGCGTGTTACTGTGTGACTGTTTGTGACTGTGCGCGTGACAGTGCGTGTGTGCGTGACAGTGCACGGTGCACGTGACAGTGCGTGTGCGCGCGACTGACTGTGTGCGCGACGGACTGTGTGCGCGACTGACTGTGTGCGCGACTGACTGTGTGCGCGACTGACTGTGTGCGCGACTGACTGTGTGCGCGACTGACTGTGTGTGTGTGCGTGTGACTGTGTGTGTGTGCGTGTGACTGTGCGTGTGTGCGTGACCATGTGCGTGTGTGTGTGACCGTATGTGTGCGTGTGACCGTGTGACGTATGAGCAGCCCCCCTGCACCTCACACATCCCCCTAACCTATTCACAGTCAGTGTGTGTGTGTATGTATCAGTCAGTGTGTGTGTGTGTCAGTCAGTGTATGTGTATGTGTCAGTGTGTGTGCATGTGTGTCAGTCAGTGTGTGTGTATGTGTGTCAGTCAGTGTGTGTGTGTGTGTGTGTATATATGTATGTGTGTGTGTCTGTCACTGTATGTGTGTCTCTCTTTCTGTGTCCTGCCCCCTCTCTCCTGACTCCCCCCTCTCAAAGGCAGGCAGAGCTGCGGACCCGCGGCGGCTCTGCCTGAGACTCTCCTCCACCCCTCACACCCCCCCCCCCTCACAGACAGGCAGAGCTGCGGACCCACGGCGGCTCTGCCTGAGACTCTCCCCCCCCCCCCCTCTCACAGACAGGCAGAGCTGCGGACCCGCGGCGGCTCTGCCTGAGATGCCTACTCCCCTCACAGACAGGCAGAGCTGCGGACCCGCGGTGGCTCTGCCTGAGTCTCTCCTCTCCCCCCCCCCCCCGCACAGACAGGCAGAGCTGCGGACCCGCTGCGGCTCTGCCTGAGACTCCTACTCCCCTCACAGACAGGCAGAGCTGCAGACCCGCGGCGGCTCTGCCTGAGACGCCTACTCCCCTCACAGACAGGCAGAGCTGCGGACCCGCGGCGGCTCTGCCTGAGTCTCTCCTCCCCCCCCAGCCCCCGGCGAGACGCGGCCGCACCGGGCAGATACCTTAATAAAGGCCCCCCCACTCCGGAAGTGCTGCGTGGGCAGAGGCAGTGTCGGCGGGGAAAGGGGGCAGCGCGTCATCGTCAGCGGGAGCTGGCTTCGAGGGGAGCGCTGCAGCGATCCCCTTCTGATGGTGCTGTGGGGAACACAGCTCACTCTACCCCACCTCCTTCCCCGTTCCATGCCTCAGCCGGGAGAGGTCAGCAGGAGTGGCGGCAATTAAATTTTGAGGGCTGCCGCCGCCGCATGTCAGCGGGTGGGGGGAGCAGAGCTCGTTAGGAGCTGCGGCAGCGGTTACCCTCCATGATCCCTGGGCTCCTCTCCTCGACCCCGGCGGCGCTCAGTCAGCGGGACGCAGGAAAGCAGAGGTAGGGAGGAGAGAGGCTGCGCGGCATGGCAGCAGCGATTAGGAGCGGCGCCGGCGGCTATCGTCGCCGCCGCCGCATCTGATTTGTGGAGCGGGTGTGATGTCAGTGTTGGGGTCGAGCTGAGCCAGAACACAGCCCGGCCTCAACTGCCAGCACTGACGTCACATCCGTTTCATTTCTGTCTCCACAATTCTTTTTTGCCCCATCACGAATGAGGTGCCACTAAGGAAGTTTCACTTCAAAAACCCTTTAATGAAATGGCATGGCATACAGGAGGTAGAGCACTCTAACTCATTTTACGCCTAGTTTGGCGCTTCTAGTATTGTAGCCCTCCTTGTTACCTGTTACTGCTTGCTGCTGTGCTCTGTTTTAGACGTAGATGTAGACTTTGCTCTATGCCAACCTCAAGGTCATTAATAAACAAGTTAAAAAGCAGGTATCCCAGTACCGATCCCTAAGGTACTCCACTTACAACTTTAGCCAAACCTGAAAAAGTTCAATTTTTGGCTATCCTTCAACCCATTTTCAATCCAGGTGCAAATATTTTTACAGAGTGCAATTTGCTTTATTTTGTACACTAACCACTTGTGTGGAACCGTATGAACAGCCTTAGCAAAATCTAAGTAGATCACATCAACTGCATTACCCTGTCCAAATTTCTACTTATCTCCTCAAAGAAACTAGTATGGTTAGATTGGCACGACCTATCCTTCATAATACTATGCTGACTATTACTAATAATTTTGTATTCCATTATGTATTCCTGAATTTTATCCCTGTAACAAGGACTTATCCCTGTTGAAGAAACTCTCTCTAAAATCCAGCAGGGATCTGGTTAAGTTCAGCAGGCAATTAACCAGACTCCTCCTAGCCAATTAAGTTTCTTAGAAAAGCCTCCTGTTTCCAACAGGAGAGAGATTCCTTAGCCCACACCTGGGCTGAACTAAGGAAAAGAAGATGTCTTGATGCACACAGAAGGACTGCATGCTGCCAGCATGACAAGGGGACAAGACCTCTATAACTGGACACAGAGTGCCATAGCACACAAGGATGCTGACCCAGGAGAACAGAGAGGCTTTCCCGTACAGAAACCCCAGATACAGATAAGACTTTCATTTTGGACTGTGGTCTTCCTGAAGAAACACAAAATAGCGCAAAACGCTTAGAGGGCTACCACACAGTCCCCACAAGCCACATTATACATTTCTGTGTGTTTATGGGATAAGTTTGGCAATTGAACCTCCACTAAGACAAACAACTGTGAGCACTGCAGCTCTTCCTGATAGTCAGCTTCTGGTTCACTTCCGGTTTGACTACTGTGTGGTGATCCGGGATAGTTGGAGCAGGGGGAACTCTGTGGATCTCGTGGTGTTGATGTTGGCAGTGTGAGGGGAATCGGATTGATCAAGTGGCTAAACTTCACTGTGTTTTTAATTTGCTATATGTATAATAAATGCGAACTATTTCTTTGATGTCCTGCCTTCTCTGTGCTCCTTTCTTTGTTCTATATTTGCTGTGCCCCGGTTGATCGCTGGAGAGTTTTGGAGCAGTGGGAAGAAGAGGCCCAGGGAGCTGAGGATACCAGATAAGCGTGGTCTCACTACTTTCTTTATTGTGGTCCGTACGTGACTCCAAAAAAAGGGCAGCAGCCAGAAGAATATTTTTTTCAACAAGCCAAGGAACTGCAGCAATGAGCAATGTGCTGTGGTCACAAGGAAGGAACAGAAGTTTTGCTTAGCAAGTGCACATTCAGTATCACTGAGGAGAAAGAATGTGTGACAGAACTGCTGATGTTTTAAAACATACCAAAGTAAAGAAGAAGAAAAAGTCTACAGAGATGCCTGTGGGAGCTACAAACTCTACAAGCAAAGTCTGCCACCTGTAGGACTACCAGATGGGGTTCTAGCGAATACAGTGAAAACAGCTGCAATAGAGCCTCCTGAGGTCAGGAAGAAAAATACACCTGATACCACCAAAATGGAGGACAAGATACAGCGTTCCTGTAAGGAACTCTACTCCACAGAAGAATGGCCCTTCCGGTCCTATGAGGACGAGGATGAAGATATTTCTTATGGGGAACCCGGAACAAAACGCACCCACAAAACACCCTTAGGATAGTGGAGGTGCCTAAACTCAGTACGCACGAACAAACAGGTCTCTTTGACCCCAAAACTTCCTGCCAGTTAATGCAATGGCAGGAAAAGCAAGGTGGATGCTGTGAAATTGGTGAAGTTTCAAACCTAGAAGGAGACCCCAGTACCCCTGAAGTCGTCCAAAGCAAGAAGGCAGAAAAAGAAAAGAGGTTCTCCAATTACCATGGAAGGATCAGACACGTCTGTAGATCACGCAGAGGAAAAGGGGCGCAGAAATGCCCTGCAGCCTAGAGGAAATGGAGAAAGCATCCCGCGGATGACCGAATATGCAGAGTGTCCTAGGCAGAAGTCGTGTACCACAAAAAAGTGTCTGTCTGGTGCTGACAGTGAGAAACCCTCAAACTATATCAGGGACCTGGAGCCGGAACCAATAAGTGACGATCCCTTGATCAGCCCTGAATATGCCTGCAAACTGCAAGGCATGACTGTGATATGCTCCATGAACAATTGAAACTGAAGCTAGATGATTAGGCTGAGCTACAGAAGAATGTGCTCACAATTTACTCTTTGGCCAAGATCGAATTGGAGGATCTAAGGACAGATCAAGATACCGCAAACGCTTCTATTACCACCATGGATGAAAAGCAGAGTCAATCTGATAGAATGATTGCTAATCTGAACCAGAAGTATGAGGAGGCACTGAAGGAGATTACAGTCTCTCAGCAAGAGGTTCGCAATTGCCATAGAGAGGTGGAAGTCTCTCAGAATGAGATTCACACTCTCCGCATAGAACTGAATGCCTTACACCAGGAGGTGAACAGTGTCCAGACAGAGGTGGACATATCGCCAAATGCGGTTCATACTCTCCGCATAGCACTTGATGCCTCACACCAAAGGATCAGCAGTTGCCGCACAGAACTGGAAGTCTCTAAAAAGGAACTACACAGTCTCGCTGGACATCTCTCAAATAGCTATCCTCAGTCTTAGTATAGATCATAAAGTCTCTCAGAAGGCGCTTCAGACACTCAACCTAGAGATAGAAGTCTCACACCAGGAGACCGGGAGTCTCAAATCAGTAGTGTGTAAATGGAAGGAGGACTACAAGGAGGCCCTGAATATTACAGACACTGCAAAAAGAAATACAAGGCTGAAAGAAGAAAATTCTGATTTGATAGACAACATCAATGAAAAGAAGGAAAAGCTGCACAAGCTACAAAAATTAAAGAAACTATTGGAAAATTAAAAGTTTGAAGCTTTGGAACAACACGCACAAGCAGAGCACCTTTTGCAGAACCAACTGCAAGGTCTGCGTACGCACCGACAGAATGCCGAGGAGAAGCAGCGATCTCTGCAGGAAGAAAATCTGCAGGCTGATAAAGAATTACAAGTGCTGCAGGAACATCTGATTACCCAGTGTGTCCCCACAGAGTAGCATAAGAAACTGAATGCTACCCTGAGCATCACCAGAGCATCGTTAGAGGCCAAGCTTAGAGGCCAGGTAACTCGGTACAAGAGGGAGCACAAGAAGGTCCAGAAACTGAGGCAAGCAGCTGTGGCCCTAATGAATAAATTCATAGTGCTCCACAATATAATGAAGGATACATGGAACCAACTCAGAGAAAGATGAAGTTGGAGAAAAAAGTTACAGAATTAAAACAGAGTGAGGTTCTGCGGACCAGTAAAGTACAGGTGTCTCCCCTACAGGAAAAGGTATTGGCCCTGCCCAAGCGTCGGTATCCCACAACTAAAGTCCATTAAGACTAGGGTACAGTGAGAGCAGGGGACACCACTCAACTGCAAAACTAGATTGCAAAGTTTGAACCGTCTGAGCAAGAACTAGCTAAACATTCAGCTTCCCAACAGGCAACAAACAAAGGAATGAATGCAGACTCAAAACCAGAAGAATCCTTATCTGATGAAGCTGAAAAGATAGGCCGTTCTCTGGAAATGGATGTGGAATGGCAACTCAATTCCAAAGAAGCTGAACTGACAACTTGTCAGGATCCGTGATCCGCGATGCGCTCGGCGCACTCGTCACCTACCCCAACGCATGATCGGGCGCCCCGCTACTTCCATCAGTCATGATGCTTCTCTTCCTTCTCCTGGGACCAGCTGCCATGCTAGGCATGCGCGCATCCCACGCGGAGGTTAATACCACTCTCTCCGGTCCCGCCTCCAGACTCTGCTCACATGGCAGTAGTTCATTTTGTTTCCAGCTGTGCTCCATCTCTCCTTCGTTTGGATGTCCGGTCTTGTGGAGTAACGGCAGCACGCACCCATGGAGGAATTCCCACAAAAGACCCTACAAATGTGAGTCACTCCAACCTGTTTATTTGTATACACCTATACTTACCCAACCGATATTTATGTCTGGTCACTAGCCAGTGAAGGTCCCACATCATTGCAGTGGGATCTTTTCCAGCTAATCGGTATCTAGTGGAAGTGGTTTATTGCAAGGGTTGGAGTATTTTGGTCTGGACTGTCTGGGACCTCCAGGGACACAATTTATATGCGTATAGTCTTGGGCTATTTAGCCAGTGGTTCATGTTGGAGCACCATACAGTTTCTTGTGACTGTTCTCGACTACCAACGACCATCCGCACCTCGCCAACCCCGACCTCGGCAAAGTACCGCGACGATCCACACCTCTCCAATCCTGACCATGGCTAAGTACCTTCAACGATCCGCACCTCTGCAACCTCGACCTCGTCAAGTATCTCTGATCATCCATACTGCTCCAACCCCGACCCAGCTACCTCGGCCTATCTACACTCCAGACGCGTCAACGCGGCTGTGGGTTGGTGTTATATACAATCCCCACCTCGGTGGTTCCATTGCGTTGATGCAATAAACTTTTTTAGTTTCCAGTCACCCTTGTTCTTTTCATTTCTCATCTGTGGTGCATCTCAGTTTTTTTCTATTTCCAGTGGTCCATAACCTCTTGGTACTTCTCTGATCTAATTTTAAGATTCTTAGTGCAAAGACATTTTCCACTTGGCAATTTTTAATTGGAAACAATTTCCTCTATACCTTTCTCGTATTTATTTCTAGTTTCATTGTAATGCTACTTCAAATATTTACTTATTGGCTGCAATTAATTACTAATGTTTTAAACTCCAAAAAGTACTGTGTTTATTTAAATTTGTACATTAGTGTTACTTTGTAAATGGTTGCCTTTCTATTATAAATAAATACTTCTAATGCTGCTTTTACATAATCTACCTACTTAAATATTGTGTTCATCTTAATCCCTTCTAACTACAGTACTTTTTAATTGATAATTGTTTTAATTGTTCTCAACTCTTACCATTTTGCTTTCTCTTTACTATAACTCTAGATTTCTGACACATATCTTCTTCCTCTGCCTACTGTATCTAAATCTTGCTATGAGTGTCTTTGGTTGTTTTTTACCCTGTACTGTAAAATCAGTTTAGTTTACCTCTCCCACTGCCTTATCAGGGTTACTTACTACACATTCCTTTATTCACTCTATCCTAATTATCATTATTATTATTTATTTATAATGTGTCAACATATTCTGCAGCACAGTACATTGAGGAAAAACAATAATATTACAACATTAATATACACTGGTACAGTATGTAAAGAGGGCCCTGATCCTAGAATCCAATATTTATCGGTTTTTCTACCCTTGAGACGGTATGGATAGGTTGCATTTATTTTAGCTTTGGACCAAGTACATTTGAAGAAGACACCGATGAGGATTTGAAAGTTCTGCAAACTATAATTTAATCTAGTAGAGTCCTCACAAGAGGGATGTGTGGAGCACAGCAGGCAGGGAAAAACTGGGATACGGCACACCCAAAATTAGTAAAAAAAACATTTATTGGGGGATAGACAAGGGAAACATCAAAAAAGGTAATAGAGCAACTCTGATGTGTTTCGGGCGAAAAATGCCTTTGTCAAAGAGTGTATTTATCGGTTCTGCAAACTATAATTTAATCTACGTTGAACCGTAATGTTGGTCCCCTAAAGGGTATTACAACTGTAGCCAGGTCCCCCTTCTGTTTGTGTGCCCCCCCCTCTGGGTGCTCGCCATGCGACCGATCGTGGGGAGGTGTACGGGCATGAGCGAGCGTGACGCGTCCTCTCCATGTTGCGGCCGGTTGCCGGGAATGCGTACGGCCGGTTACTAGGGCCGCGGTCGGGTTGCGAGGCGCGCCGGCGGTTCCCGGTGCAGGGCGCCACCATGTCAGTCCTTCGCGCAGGCGCAGACTGCCGATGCGACGGGAGGCCCTGATGTAGATCGCGCATGCGCGGGACAAGCGCGCGAAGCAGCAGCCAATGAGAGGAGGGCTCTGTAAGGGGACTTCAAGTCCCATGAGCCTTTGGAGCAGCCCCATGATGCCAGGGAGCCAATAGGGCTGCAGGAGCTCTCTGCTGGCAACAAATAGATACTTTTTGTGGGCTGGAGCATGTTGGCAGTTGGTGACCGGAGCAGCTAGGGGAAGGAGGTAGGGTGCAGGAGTCAGTGACTCCCTGCACTAGGCCAGCAATCCCACTAGGCCCCAGATAGCCCTGAGTCATCCTAGTGAAGTATTGTAGGGACAGGCCCTAAGTTAGGGAATCTGCCCCATTAGCTATTTGATAGTAAGGGATAAAGAATACTGTGTGTCTTGCTGAGCGAGCTGGACTATTATCAGGGTGGGATCGCCCCTGATGGATCATCCTGTGGTGGATCCGGATATCGTGCAGGAGTTCGCCTGGATCCTTTGCGAAGACCGTTGCAGGTCCGAGCACTGGAGTGCTCGGCAGGTAACCCATACCCTCACGTGCACCAACAAGGCCTATCAACAGACATTGTGGCTGTGCAGTCACACACACACACTGGTATATGTCTTGGGAGTGCGAGACATTGGGTTGGGTTTACTGGACACGGGGTGGGATCTCTCTGTGAAGGTGTTAGCGTCCGCCGTGGCGCATAAAGTGTTAGCGTCCGCCGTGACGCATGAAGGGTTGGCGTCGACCGTGGCGCAAGGTTAGAGTTGTGTGAGACGACGTGAGTAGTGTCTTCTATAGAGAGGGACACTGGTTATATGAAGTGTGATATATATGTGTTCTTGTGTTCCAAAGTAAAAGGTATTTGATTATCTCACATACGTGTATATGGTTATTGTGATTGTCCTGCGAGGAACCACTCCCCCTCTGGTGGGAGCCATCGCAGGTGGAGGCGCTGCACCGAGTAAGTGGTTATTCATTAGTATCATAATTGCCCCAGGTACCCCGTGGCGGAATCTCAGCCCTCCTGTGAGCCAACAGGTAACGCACCACACATCTGGTAACACTATATGCTTCTCCGCACCCACCGTATAATCTGCGATTGGGTGGGGGAACACCCGTTACATTTGGAGGCGCTGCTGAGAGCCTTTGACCTGGGGTGCCCTGTCCATTTTTTTTCTCTAAAATGTCACTCCCATTACCGTACCTGTCACGCCCAGAAGTGTATGCGTGGGCCATGGAGCTGGAAGTACCGCCGCCCCACACGCTTGCGGTGTGCCGCGTTCCGGTAGACACTCCATCAGTAGCTATACGAGTAGCTTTGCGACAAAACCCTAATCTCCAGAGTGCTGCCACCATAGCCGTGTTAGATCAACGTCCGGAGGGCAAGGGGTATTGCTCCATGTTAGTGAGTGTCGGGCAAGATATAAACGAAGACCAGGGTCCGTCCAGCTTGTGGTTTGAAGACTCGGCCGGGGCCGGTTGTACGGTGGTGTACCCGGAGCGGCCCATCAAATCCGAACCCCGCAGCTTCCGCACGAACTTGGAAGAGGTGGATATGTATACATAGCCTCCCCCCCTGAGAGTTATTGCGAGTCTAATTTAGATACAGCCGCTGACTGCAGTCCACCACTAAGTATTGCCCAGCCCTCTGCTATCGGGGGAAATGACTTCTGAATGCTAGTTCAGACTATCGCCAAGCTGGGAGGGGCCAAGGCCGAGGCGTCGATCGAACAGCAGTTTCGCAAACTAAAAATCTTTTCAGGGACTAAACCGACCCCGGCGGGCAAAGAAGCATTTGAAGTGTGGATAGAGTACACTTCCCAGGTTGTAGAAGAGTGGACGTGCCCTGAGTTAGCAAAACGACAACGCGTAATGGAATGCCTGCGGCCACCCGGCAATGTCATCGGTGCGCCACACGAACACGCGGCGCACGGTCAGCGCGCACATGGGCCGTGTCATCTTTCTGCTTCTGGGATCCTCCCCACACCTGTCTCCTGAATCTTATCTTCTTATCACGGTCAGTCTTACTGACGGGCCTCCTCCAGTCTGTATCTCATTGGTTCCTGCATCCTATATATGCTAAGCCAGCCTACTGGCAAATCGGCATAGCATAATCCTTCCTACTGTATGTGTGAAGTGTTCACTACTACCCTTGCCTCCACAGTCTTGTCTTGCATTCCGGTTCCTAGTTCCTCTGTTTCTGACCTTGGCTATTCTTCTCGACTCCGCTCTTCTAAACTCCTGACCTCGACTACCAACGACCATCCGCACCTCGCCAACCCCGACCTCGGCAAAGTACCGCGACGATCCACACCTCTCCAATCCTGACCATGGCTAAGTACCTTCAACGATCCGCACCTCTGCAACCTCGACCTCGTCAAGTATCTCTGATCATCCATACTGCTCCAACCCCGACCCAGCTACCTCGGCCTATCTACACTCCAGACGCGTCCACGCGGCTGTGGGTTGGTGTTATATACAATCCCCACCTCGGTGGTTCCATTGCGTTGATGCAATAAACTTTTTTAGTTTCCAGTCACCCTTGTTCTTTTCATTTCTCATCTGTGGTGCATCTCAGTTTTTTTCTATTTCCAGTGGTCCATAACCTCTTGGTACTTCTCTGATCTAATTTTAAGATTCTTAGTGCAAAGACATTTTCCACTTGGCAATTTTTAATTGGAAACAATTTCCTCTATACCTTTCTCGTATTTATTTCTAGTTTCATTGTAATGCTACTTCAAATATTTACTTATTGGCTGCAATTAATTACTAATGTTTTAAACTCCAAAAAGTACTGTGTTTATTTAAATTTGTACATTAGTGTTACTTTGTAAATGGTTGCCTTTCTATTATAAATAAATACTTCTAATGCTGCTTTTACATAATCTACCTACTTAAATATTGTGTTCATCTTAATCCCTTCTAACTACAGTACTTTTTAATTGATAATTGTTTTAATTGTTCTCAACTCTTACCATTTTGCTTTCTCTTTACTATAACTCTAGATTTCTGACACATATCTTCTTCCTCTGCCTACTGTATCTAAATCTTGCTATGAGTGTCTTTGGTTGTTTTTTACCCTGTAAAATCAGTTTAGTTTACCTCTCCCACTGCCTTATCAGGGTTACTTACTACACATTCCTTTATTCACTCTATCCTAATTATCATTATTATTATTTATTTATAATGTGTCAACATATTCTGCAGCACAGTACATTGAGGAAAAACAATAATATTACAACATTAATATACACTGGTACAGTATGTAAAGAGGGCCCTGATCCTAGAATCCAATATTTATCGGTTTTTCTACCCTTGAGACGGTATGGATAGGTTGCATTTATTTTAGCTTTGGACCAAGTACATTTGAAGAAGACACCGATGAGGATTTGAAAGTTCTGCAAACTATAATTTAATCTAGTAGAGTCCTCACAAGAGGGATGTGTGGAGCACAGCAGGCAGGGAAAAACTGGGATACGGCACACCCAAAATTAGTAAAAAAACAATTTATTGGGGGATAGACAAGGGAAACATCAAAAAAGGTAATAGAGCAACTCTGATGTGTTTCGGGCGAAAAATGCCTTTGTCAAAGAGTGTATTTATCGGTTCTGCAAACTATAATTTAATCTACGTTGAACCGTAATGTTGGTCCCCTAAAGGGTATTACAACTGTAGCCAGGTCCCCCTTCTGTTTGTGTGCCCCCCCCTCTGGGTGCTCGCCATGCGACCGATCGTGGGGAGGTGTACGGGCATGAGCGAGCGTGACGCGTCCTCTCCATGTTGCGGCCGGTTGCCGGGAATGCGTACGGCCGGTTACTAGGGCCGCAGTCGGGTTGCGAGGCGCGCCGGCGGTTCCCGGTGCAGGGCGCCACCATGTCAGTCCTTCGTGCAGGCGCAGACTGCCGATGCGACGGGAGGCCCTGATGTAGATCGCGCATGCGCGGGACAAGCGCGCGAAGCAGCAGCCAATGAGAGGAGGGCTCTGTAAGGGGACTTCAAGTCCCATGAGCCTTTGGAGCAGCCCCATGATGCCAGGGAGCCAATAGGGCTGCAGGAGCTCTCTGCTGGCAACAAATAGATACTTTTTGCGGGCTGGAGCATGTTGGCAGTTGGTGACCGGAGCAGCTAGGGGAAGGAGGTAGGGTGCAGGAGTCAGTGACTCCCTGCACTAGGCCAGCAATCCCACTAGGCCCCAGATAGCCCTGAGTCATCCTAGTGAAGTATTGTAGGGACAGGCCCTAAGTTAGGGAATCTGCCCCATTAGCTATTTGATAGTAAGGGATAAAGAATACTGTGTGTCTTGCTGAGCGAGCTGGACTATTATCAGGGTGGGATCGCCCCTGATGGATCATCCTGTGGTGGATCCGGATATCGTGCAGGAGTTCGCCTGGATCCTTTGCGAAGACCGTTGCAGGTCCGAGCACTGGAGTGCTCGGCAGGTAACCCATACCCTCACGTGCACCAACAAGGCCTATCAACAGACATTGTGGCTGTGCAGTCACACACACACACAGGTATATGACTTGGGAGTGCGAGACATTGGGTTGGGTTTACTGGACACGGGGTGGGATCTCTCTGTGAAGGTGTTAGCGTCCGCCGTGGCGCATAAAGTGTTAGCGTCCGCCGTGACGCATGAAGGGTTGGCGTCGACCGTGGCGCTAGGTTAGAGTTGTGTGAGACGACGTGAGTAGTGTTTTCTATAGAGAGGGACACTGGTTATATGAAGTGTGATATATATGTGTTCTTGTGTTCCAAAGTAAAAGGTATTTGATTATCTCACATACGTGTATATGGTTATTGTGATTGTCCTGCGAGGAACCACTCCCCCTCTGGTGGGAGACATCGCAGGTGGAGGCGCTGCACCGAGTAAGTGGTTATTCATTAGTATCATAATTGCCCCAGGTACCCCGTGGCGGAATCTCAGCCCTCCTGTGAGCCAACAGGTAACGCACCACACATCTGGTAACACTATATGCTTCTCCGCACCCACCGTATAATCTGCGATTGGGTGGGGGAACACCCGTTACATTTGGAGGCGCTGCTGAGAGCCTTTGACCTGGGGTGCCCTGTCCATTTTTTTTCTCTAAAATGTCACTCCCATTACCGTACCTGTCACGCCCAGAAGTGTATGTGTGGGCCATGGAGCTGGAAGTACCGCCGCCCCACACGCTTGCGGTGTGCCGCGTTCCGGTAGACACTCCGTCAGTAGCTATACGAGTAGCTTTGCGACAAAACCCTAATCTCCAGAGTGCTGCCACCATAGCCGTGTTAGATCAACGTCCGGAGGGCAAGGGGTATTGCTCCATGTTAGTGAGTGTCGGGGAAGATATAAACGAAGACCAGGGTCCGTCCAGCTTGTGGTTTGAAGACTCGGCCGGGGCCGGTTGTACGGTGGTGTACCCGGAGCGGCCCATCAAATCCGAACCCCGCAGCTTCCGCACGAACTTGGAAGAGGTGGATATGTATACATAGCCTCCCCCCCCCTGAGAGTTATTGCGAGTCTAATTTAGATACAGCCGCTGACTGCAGTCCACCACTAAGTATTGCCCAGCCCTCTGCTATCGGGGGAAATGACTTCTGAATGCTAGTTCAGACTATCGCCGAGCTGGGAGGGGCCAAGGCCGAGGCGTCGATCGAACAGCAGTATCGCAAACTAAAAATCTTTTCAGGGACTAAACCGACCCCGGCGGGCAAAGAAGCGTTTGAAGTGTGGATAGAGTACACTTCCCAGGTTGTAGAAGAGTGGACGTGCCCTGAGTTAGCAAAACGACAACGCGTAATGGAATGCCTGCGGCCACCCGCTTCCACCACAATACGACTGGCTAAGGATCAGCATGCGGATGTCACCGCTCAGCAAATGTTAGAGACTCTTGAACGGGCTTACGGGCGAACTGAAGACGAAGGACAACTGATGATGCGGTACTTCAACCTTTGCCAGAAACTGGGAGAGGAGCTATCTGATTACCTTCAGCTAATTAGGGCTGTCCTATGGGAGATGCGAAAAAGGGACCAGATTAAGTCCACACAGGTGAATGCGTATTGCTGGAATCAATTCCTGAAAGGAGCACTTCCCGACAATTCTATCGCCATCATGATTAAGTGTTCCCGGATGCGAGGTGATCCCCCTTGCTGGGAGGAGCTAGTGGATGAGATAAAGAAACATGAAGCCTACGCCTGATTGCATACTCCCGCCAAGGTTAAGGAGCCTTCCACCAGTGACCCGACTAAAGCCGCTGGGGCCAAGGCCAAAAACACCACGACCCAGGAAGAGGAGGTCGCAATTAAGGGCTCGGCTCCCAAAGCTAGACCCACCCGTAACTCATCTTCTCCGTACAGGGGCCACTCTAAAACAAGAGACATCCTTTGCTATAACTGCGGTAAGAAGGGCCACTTCTCCCGTGCTTGCCCAGAAAGGGAGGACCTCCCCGAGGACAAACCCCCCGACCGAAGAAACCCAGCCCGGTCGATGATATGCCGAGTACAAACCGCCGGATCTGACGTGGAGACCCCTCCGGAAGCTACCGATGCCCCTGCGGATGCCGACGCAGGGGATGACGCCTCCAACCGGGAAGATTACTGCCAAGTAGGCCCCGCCGCTATCGTGCGGGTGTTAATAGAAAGGATCTATGCAGCGGCTCTACTGGACACGGGGTCACAAGTGACCATCATATACCGCCCGTTCTATGACCAGCACATGAGGCACTGCCGTTTAGGAGCGGCCGATCATGTGAAAGTAAGGGGGTTAAGTAATGAAGACTATCCCATCGACGGGATTGTAAGGGTTCAAATGGAAATACCCCAACTGAACACCGGCAAGCAACACTCAATGCTTGTAACGGCGTTAGTATGTCCGGAGCCCCAGGATCAGTACAAATATCCGATCATCCTGGGTACCAACACCGACATAGTACAAGCGGTGGTCTGAGCGTATCTGAAAGAGACTAACGAATTGCCGCTAGCCACCTCCCTCCTAGATCCGGTCCTACGAGAGGAGTGCAAATGGGTATATGCCCTGGAGCGACACGGGGATCTATACAATCGTCAACGCGGACTGACAACCATATTACCAGGGGGAGCGCAAAGAATGCCCATCTGGTGTTGTTATCCCGAACGAGATGGGGGCGATCAGCTTTTCTCTCTGGAGAGTACCCTGGAAGAAGAAGTCCAAAGAGGGTATAAGATACTACCTGAAGTGAGGGAGTGGATAACTAAGATCCCACCCCGAGCCCACGTGTATGTGCAGAATATCTCTCCCTTCCCGATGGACTTTGATGCCGGACAGAAGTTGGGTTGCATATATCCGGTCATCCCTGTAGCAAACATACCTCAGGTGAAGACGGCGGCCGTGGATGAGCGGTTAGTCGAGCTGGACTTCAACTTCGGGGAGTCGTCGCTGTCCCCTCAGTGGAAGTAGCGGCTAGCAACCCAGTTGAACCAACGACGACAGGTGTTCTCCACGAGTGAGATGGATGTGGGGTGCAGTCGCAGCGCCCAACATACCATTCGACTGCGTGATGCCATCTCGTTCCGAGAACGCTCTCGTCGCATCGCCCCGCGGGATGTGGACGATGTGAGGGACGCCATTGACGATATGAAAAATGCCGGGATTTTGATGGAGTCTCGGGGGCCCTACGCGTCGCCCATAGTGGTGGTGCGTAAAAAGAACGGATCCGTGTGACTGTGTGTTGACTATCGAACTTTGAACAATCGTACGATACCGGATCAGTACAACCTGCCGCGCATTGAAGAGATCCTGAATGCTCTGAATGGAAGCCAATGGTTCAGCGTGCTCGATCTACGATCTGGGAACTATCAGGTACCTATGAATGCGGAAGATCAGGAGAAAACAGCTTTCGTCTGCCCCTTGGGATTCTATCAATTTACACGTATGCCCCAAGGTATATGTGGGGCGCCTGCTACCTTCCAACGGCTGATGAAGAAGACTATCGGGGACATGAACCCGCGGGAGTGTCTGGTATACCTGGATGACATCATTGTCTTCGGAAGAACTCTAGAAGAGCACGAAGAGCGGTTACATAAAGTGATAGATCGTCTGGGGAACGAAGGGTTGAAATTGTCCCTAGACAAGTGCCGGTTTTGTCATACTTCAGTGACCTACGTGGGACACATCGTGTCCGCCCAAGGGATCGCCACCGACCCCGCCAAGGTAGAATCAGTAGTTAACTGGCCTCGTCCCGAGAATGTCACAGAGCTGCGATCCTTCCTGGGATTCTGTGGGTATTACCGTCGCTTTGTGGAAGGGTACTATAGTAGAGCTAAACCCCTGAACAATCTGTTGAAGATATACCCCTCAGAGACCGGGAAGAAAGCTGTATCGGCACGCCAACCGTTTGGTGATAAATGGACGTCTGAGTGTGAGCAGGCCTTCCTGAAATTGAAGAAGTGTCTAACCGAGGCGCCGGTGCTTGCGTATGCTGATCCCGAACAGCCATACGTTCTACATGTGGATGCCAGTCTCAATGGATTGGGGGCCGTCCTGCATCAGAAGTACCCTGAGGGCCTTCGGCCTGTAGCCTACATCAGCCGCAGCCTGACACCCAGTGAACAGAGATACCCCGTCCACAAGTTGGAATTCCTGGCTCTCAAGTGGGCTATCACCGAGAAGCTTCACGACTACTTGTACGGTGTTACCTTCGAGGTAAGGACGGATAACAATCCCCTCACTTACGTCAACACCTCGGCTAAATTGGACGCCGCTGGACACCGCTGGCTGGCCGCTCTAAACAGCTACAGGTTCTCCATGAAGTATAAGCCGGGACCTTTGAATATAGGGGCTGACGCTCTATCCAGACGACCCGGGTTAAGTGCTAATCCAGATGATGAGGAATGGGAGGAACTCCCAGGACGCGGAGTGAGAGCTATGTGTAGCATGGCCGCCATCGTCAACGACCAAGTGGCCTTTTCAGAATTAAGAGTGGCCGACTCATTGGGATGTCGGTCGCAGGCTTTCCCAGCCGCCTACTGCGACCCAAAAGGGATGAACATCACGCATGACAAGGTGTTACGGTGGAAGGATCTGGTAGACTACCAAATACGAGACCCTGTCGTTAGTATCATCAGGCGAGCAGTTGAAAAGCAGAACCCAGCCCTTCTGAAATGCGCTCCCAATGACTTGGTGGCCTTGCTCATGCGGGAATGGGACAAATTCGAAATAGACAATTGCTTACTCTATCGGGTGGTGCACTACCACAACCACCCGGATAGGAGACAACTAGTCCTCCCAAAGAACTTGCAATACCTGGTGTTGAAGTCTCTACACGACGATCATGGACATCTTGGTATAGACAAGACCTTTGGGTTGGTCAGAGACCGCTTTTTCTGGCCCAAGATGCGAGAGGCCGTTGAACGTCATTGTCGCCGCTGTACTAGGTGTATACAGCGCAAGACCCTGCCTACTCGAGCAGCCCCCATGGGCCATCTAAAAAGTTCTGGCCCCATGGACCTTGTGTGTATGGACTTTCTGTGCATTGAGCCTGACAGCCGGGGAATATGCAACGTGCTGGTCGTCACGGACCATTACACCCGGTATGCTCAGGCCTTCCCCACGAAAGATCAGAAAGCCATCACAGTGGCAAAAATATTATGGGAGAAGTACTTCGTGCACTACGGTCTCCCCAACCGCCTTCACTCTGATCAAGGGAGGGACTTTGAGAGTACTTTGATCAGAGAGTTACTCAAAATGCTGGACATCACCAAGTCCCGAACAACCCTGTATCACCCCGAAGGAGATGCACTGCCCGAGCGCTTTAATCGAACCTTACTGGATATGCTCGGAACACTACGGAGTGCTCAGAAAACTGAATGGAGTCGACACGTAGAGGCCCTGGTGCATGCGTACAATTGCACTAGGCACGAGTCAACGGGATTCTCCCCCTACTTCCTCATGTTTGGGCGAGAGGCGAGACTGCCAGTGGACATACGTCTTAGAGTTTCGACGGATGGGATACACAATGCTACCCATTTCAAATACGTGCAAAGACTTAAAGACAGTTTACAGCAGGCCTATCAACAAGCTGAGAAGGCTACAGCTAAGTTGAACGCTGACAACAAAAGGCGATACGACCATAAGGTCAAATATCGGGAACTTCGTCCTGGGGATGCTGTGTTGCTTCGGAATCTGGGAGTTCCGGGAAAGCACAAATTGGCCGACAGATGGAGAGACGGAGTGTATGAAATAGAATCTCAGATGCCTGGCCTCCCGGTCTATCGCATCAAAGACACTGAAGGCCGGGTAAAGGTATGGCACCGTAATCATCTTCTCCCCATTCCACAAGTAGGAGATGAAGAGACAGAGATACGGGCCACACCGCTCAACGGTGAGTCCGAGTCATCAGAGATGGGTCAAGAGACTGTCAATAACGAGACCCACTCTGAAACTTCTGAAGATCCTATGGAGGGACCCTCTCAAAGGGACTTCCCCACAGAAGGGGCATCTCCCGGAGGAGCTACGGATAAAGGGCCCCATAGGCCAATGCCTACTAAGGTTGCCCCAACTGGCCAGCCTTTGGATGCACAGAGCCCATGCTTTGTGCCTAACAGAGACTGTTCAGAGACATTTATCCCCTCAAGGGAAGAGGCTGAGCCTCAGGACTGTGTTTATTACTCCCCCGAGGGAGTTGCCGAAGAACAGCTTCGACGGAGCCAAAGAGTAAGGTACCCTCCAAACCGGGTAACCTATGATCAAGTAGGGGCACCCCATTATGAGGCTCAGCAGTGGGCTCGCAGCCGAGTGCAGTCCGTCATTGTGATGTTCAATGAAATGTACAATCTGATCTAGAAATAAGTAAGATTGTATGATGTTGTGCCATTTTTCATTATATAACTTCTGTATATAGTTATAGTGAGTTGTGTCCCAAGCGAGGACGTTGGGGATTTTACCGGGGGGAGGATGTAGCCAGGTCCCCCTTCTGTTTGTGGGCCCCCCCCCCCACCTCTGGGTGCTCGCCATGCGACCGATCGTGGGGAGGTGTACAGGCATGAGCGAGCGTGACGCGTCCTCTCCATGTTGCGGCCTGTTGCCGGGGACGCGTGCGGCCGGTTACTAGGGCCGCGGTCGGGTTCCGAGGTGCACCGGCAGTTCCCGGTGCAGGGCGCCGCCATGTCAGTCCTTCGCGCAGGCGCAGACTGCCGATGCGACGGGAGGCCCTGATGTAGATCGTGCATGCGCGGGACAAGCGCGCGAAGCAGCAGCCAATGAGAGGTGGGCTCTGTAAGGGGACTTCAAGTCCCATGAGCCTTTGGAGCGGCCCCATAGCGCCAGGGAGCCAATAGGGCTGCAGGAGCTCTCTGCTGGCAACAAATAGATACTTTTCGTTGCTGGAGCACGTTGGCAGTTAGTGACCGGAGCAGCTAGGGGAAGGAGGTAGGGTGCAGGAGTCAGTGACTCCCTGCACTGGGCCAGCAATCCCCCTAGGCCCCAGATAGCCCTGAGTCATCCTAGTGAAGTATTGTAGGGACAGGCCCTAAGTTAGGGAATCTGCCCCATTAGCTATTTGATAGTAAGGGATAAAGAATACTGTGTGTTTTGCTGAGCGAGCTGGACTATTATCAGGGTGGGATCGCCCCTGATGGATCATCCTGTGGTGGATCCGGATATCGTGCAGGAGTTCGCCTGGAACCTTTGCGAAGTCCGTTGCAGGTCCGAGCACTGGAGTGCTCGGCAGGTAACCCATACCCTCACGTGCACCAACAAGGCCTATCAACAGTGGCTGCGCAGTCACATGCACACACTGGTATATGACTTGGGAGTGCGAGACATTGGGTTGGGTTTACTGGACACGGGGTGGGATCTCTCTGTGAACGTGTTAGCGTCCGCCGTGGCGCATAAAGTGTTAGCGTCCGCCGTGACGCATAAAGGGTTGGCGTCCGCCGTGGCGCAAGGTTAGAGTTGTGTGAGACGACGTGAGTAATGTCTTCTATAGAGAGGGACACTGGTTATATGAAGTGTGATATATATGTGTTTCTTGTGTTCCAAAGTAAAAGGTATTTGGTTATCTCACATACGTGTATATGGTTATTGTGATTGTCCTGCGAGGAACCACTCCCCCTCTGGTGGGAGCCATCGCAGGTGGAGGCGCTGCACCGAGTAAGTGGTTACTCATTAGTATCATAATTGCCCCAGGTTCCCCGTGGCGGAAGCTCAGCCCTCCTGTGAGCCAACAGGTAACGCACCACACATCTGGTAACACTATATGCTTCTCCGCACCCACCGTATAATCTGCGATTGGGTGGGGGAACACCCGTTACACAACCTATAACAAATGTACAGCTCTCAACATTTTACGAGGGATCTCTGAGCTTATTTTAATATACAAATGTCTCACATGAGATTGGACAGGTTACTGATTCACATTTCCATAAAGTGTATAATGTGAAAGTTCCATAGGAGCAAAATTGTGATGAGTTTGACAGTGAGAAACATAGAAAAAAGCTCAAAACCTCATGGTGCAGTACTGTACAGTATATCAGGTGTATTAGAAATATATGCAGTGGTAAGATATACACATACAAAAAAGAGAAATATAAAAGCAGTGGGTTAAAAACCGTTATAGCCAGATCGAAACTGCGATTAATTGCATCACTGTTCAGATCAACCAGGTAATATGTAGATAGCAGGGAACGTCCTCCCTGGACGGTGGTGAATGGTAGAAGAAATCACTGTGTTCCCGTCCACGGCAGCAGTGTTGGCTTCCCTCTCTGGAGCATCTCCTCCATGGGGGATTCTGTGCAGGACACAGCGCCGGAGTAAGCTAGCAGCTCTGTACTCTGGTAAAGAGACATGAGGGGAATAAACCCAAGTGGCTGCCGAGTGGTGTACTCGGTATACAATAAGGACTTGTATCCGGAACAGAGACGGTATCGGGAAGCTAATATGGTGCTCGTGACTGACGGGTTTCCCTGATCACCGATGGATGCTGGATCTTGCTGTCGTTTGGAGGAGGAACTTGTGTGAACGCGCTCCAGTTGGTAACATGTGCCATAATTCATGTATTGCCTGATAACATCACCTTTTTGTACATGCATTTATCACCACCTTCACTTTATTTCAATATAAATTGAATTGATTACACTATGAGTTGTGCGCTATCTGTTCTTTTTTCCTTATACTAGCCACATCAGCTGCTGGGCCATCTGAAGCAGCAGACTCCACTATAATTATTAAGGGTTATCCTGATTTTACATCAAGATTCACTTTATGGTTATATATTTAGTATTTACTAATATATCACTGTAATTATCACATTAATTGATTCACTGAGTCATCACTAATTTGTTATTTTCACTATTAAGGTTGAAGGTTAATTTTATTCACTTTAATAATATATAATTAGTAGCGCAGATTTTTTAACTTTTCACTTTGGTCTCCCTATGGATGATTGATTACAGGAGAAGTCCTGTTGGCACAACCATGTTTATTATGTGCTTTGTGAATGATAAGACAGTTACAAAATTGATTGGCAGTGCCTCCGTCTGGTGTGGTTGATACACCTAATAAGTGGCTAGATCAGGGTTTCCCAAACTTTTTTTTCCGTGACCCGGTTATTTTTGAACTTCTCTTTCGTGACCCACTAAAATTTTTATCGCCTATAGGTAACATAAAACCGTTATGAATGTCCATACAGATTTCATATATTCTCCCAATCCCCTCTATTCTCTCACCTCCCCCCCCCCCGCTCTCTCTGACCTGCACAGACGCACACAGTCACCGACCTACAGACACTCACACAGACAGACCAAACACACACCGCCACTGCTGGCCTGCACAGACACACACACACAGCCACTGATACACACAGTGGCTGTGGCTGATACACACACACACACATACACAGATACACACACACACACACACACACACAGATACATACACACACACACACACAGATACATACACACACACACACACACACACACAGATACATACACACACAGATACATACACACACACAGATACATACTGTACACACACACAGATACATACACACACACAGATACATACACACACACAGATACACACACACACACAGATACATACACACACACAGATACATACTGTACACACACACAGATACATACACACACACAGATACATACACACACACAGATACACACACACACACACAGATACATACACACACACACAGATACACACACACACACACACACACACACACAGATACACACACACCCACTCTCTCCCCCATACACACACAAAGCCACTGATACACTCACCTATACACACACACTAATACACACATTCTCTCTCTCCCCTACACACACACACACACACACACACACACACACACACACACACACACACACACACACACACACACACACACACACACACACACACACACTCTCTCTCTCTCTCCCCTACACACACACACACTCTCTCTCTCCCCACACACACACACACACACACACACACACACACACACACACACACACACACACACACACACACACACACACACTCTCTCCCCTATATATACACACGCACACACCCACTGATGCACGCACCCACTGATACACACACACTCTCTCACACACACACACACACACACACACACACACACACACACACACACACACACACACACACACACACACACACACACACACACACACACACACACACACACACACACACACACACACACTCTCTCCCCCCTATACACACACACAGCCACTGATACACAAACACTCCCCTATGTACACCATCACACACACACACACAATTTATTACAGAGGCAGCGACGGATGTGAGTGACTGGAGAGGGGGCGGTGGGGGAGAGAGGAAAGGCCAAGCGATCCGAGCAGGCGGCTCCACGCCTCCCTCTGCCCGCCAGCGACCGCGCAGCCACCACTGCCCACCCCCTGCGCCTATCTCCTGCACCAAGGGGACTGAGGGGAAGGGCGCGCCAGGAATGGAGGCACAGGTGCGCCCCCGCACCACTTCCTACCTCCTATCATGCCGGGCATCGTGTCCTGTGGGGGGGCGGAGCATGTCATGGGCGGCAACATCATGATGCGGGGCTGCAGTAGGAGCCCGAGTCAGCGAATCACCGTTGACACCCCAGCGATAGCAGCCTGCACCACTTCAGCACTGTCCCGCACCTCACCTCGGGCCGCCGCAAGGAGGGAGGGGGGGGGGGGCGCCGCAAGGAGGGAGGGGTGGACGCCGCAAGGAGGGAGGGGGGGATGCCGTGCGGCCAGCCTCGCTGCGACCCGGCAATTTTGCTTCCGTGACCCGGTGCCGGGTCGCGACCCACCATTTGGGAAACGCTGGGCTAGATAGTCCTTCAAGAAACCACAAGAGAAAACCATTCCCAATAACAATAAAGCAATACAAGTGTGGTAGTGGCAAACCAAAAATACTGATTGTCCAAAAATTAGTAAAATAAAATAATTAATGATTTATTTATTACAAGCAATTGCATGGCGACCAAAGTGACAATCTCACAGGCTTAGCCTGAAAACTCAAAACATAAAACAATAAGGACAAACCCGACAAGCACTCAAAGTCAGAAGACCACAGAATATGATAAGACCCAGAAGTATAGTAACGAGTTACTGTGAACCCTGCACTTTCTGAACTGCTGCTGTTTGTTCACAGTAACTCTTTACTATACACTTTTGAGTATTATCATATTCTGTGGTCTTTTGACTTTGAATGCTTGTCAGAGCTGTCCTTATTTTTGGATAGTAGTGGCAGTATTAACCATTGTTCATTGATATTAGTTGTGTTAACAGTGGTTTGTGTTAATTTTGCAGCCTTGTGGCTGAAATATTTCCAGTTGTTAGCCTGTTTGCACGTATTGCAGGATTATTTCAGTTCTGTTATTTGCTTTTATAAGGGGGTTCTTGCTCTATAGGGGTAAGGGAAGAACCGGGATTATCTTTGGTCTTTGGGAACGGGACAGAAGAAGGGGTTAGGAGCCCCGAAACATTGCCCCCCTTATTCCCCTGTTTTTTATTCCCCTCCCCTCCCCCTCCCTATTTTCCCTTACCTCCCCTCTCTCATTCTTTATGCCTATAACACTTAGTGTGGTATTTGGATACCATTTGTGGCCATGCTTGATAAATTAGAACATTGTCATTGTCTATTGCAAATTGTTTGCCAGTTTTGTACTAATTTCGTTATAGTAAAATTTACAAATTTTTGCATATTAATCAGTGTAGTTTTCATTAATATTTTCTATTGAGTGCTGGGAACATTTTCTATGTTCTTTATTAGAAGAAGTATGTGCTTTACATTTAACAACAGCAATAGTGGAGGAAAGTAAACCACCGACCTACTACTGCATTCATGATAAGAGTACCAGGTGCAGTGTGTGAGGCATGTTATATAGTTATGGCGTTGCGCAGGCACATGGCGCGCGCATTTAATTTACATAGTTGTAAGTGGTGGCGTGAAGCAGAGGTACAGTTCAAGCCCCCTACTATGTCATCTTGGATAAAAAATACAGAACAAAAAAACTGTTCACTAAAGAATTTGGAACTGTCTTTTAACAGGGCCAGAGCTTGAAACATGCTTTTCTAATAACATAATATAACATGAACTATTTGTTATGTACTATTTGCTCTCTAGTAATTAATCACAGTACAACTAATTTTTTACTGTACAGCAACCACTGGTACCCATAAGCTGTCACGGTAAACAAAGAAGAATTGTACCCAGGCACATACAGTACAGTGTAAACTTCTGTTCTGGATTTGTTGGGGACAGGCTCACCCATCAGACGTCACAGCGATAGCCGCGCTGTGATTGGCTTGGCAGCGTCAGGTGGCACGGTAGCAGTGCAAAAATAAATGTTTCATGTCTTTCCTCCGATCTGCTGGGTCAACGCTCACTGCCGTACGCGCACGCATCGGAAGTATAGAAGGTCAGGTTTAAACACAGTCAATTATAATTGACGCGCACAGTATAACATATATTACACGCCTAAGTCGAGAGGCAGGGTTAAGTGGTGCGCATCTTCAAAATGTAATTTTGTCAGATGAGGTAATGATAATATTGGGAACCCACGGTTGACAATGCCCAGCCATTCCCAGAAAAACCCTTACCCCTGATACCTGCAAAGGGTGTGACGCTGAAAGAATTGGGGCAACCCTTTCTGTAGTTAATTCTCATTGACCATGAGACAAACAATGTCCTAAATAAAGAACAGAAGGTTCCGCTAACTGAAGCTTTGATTTATTCACCTTGTGACCTTTCTGAACCAATGGATAAGTTCAAATTGACCTGGTTAGACTCCTGTAGAACTTTTCTAAAAAAAATCTAATTTGGAGGGAGAACATAGCCAGACTTTCAGTGTAGCAAAGGTTTTGATTAACGGAAAATGTTATACCAGGACATATGCCGGTGACTACCTCCTGTCTCGAAGGGTATTGTGATACCGCAGGGAGGGGTTTATTGGTTTGGAGTGTAGTGTGAACAGGTTCTGCGGAAGATATCAGACCTGTATCCGAAGGACTTGTAGCCCAAAATATATAAGACTCTCAAACCAAAGTTATTGCTGGGAACATCAAGATACACTCCATCTGGAATGCAGTAAATAGTACAACCTAATTTACAGAGCAAATCCTTTCCGAGTAGATTAATGAGTAAATGAAGATTAATTAAACAGAATGGTCAGCCGTTATAAAACATGTCACATATTTTGTTACAATCTGTACAATTCTGTTCAACGCATAAAACAGTTTTGAATTCCACTTCATTTGTGCTGAGGAGGCAGAAAATCTAAACAACACTGGACATTGGGACATAGAAGGCAACATCTTTCTATAATGGGCCTTCATTCCCAAAACCTATCCCTATCTATAAAGACACCTTTCATCGCCAGCATCTCCACACAAATGTGTGTTTCACCTTTGTACTGTATCAGTGTAATGAAATTAGTTGTTTAGTATATTTGACCTTTATATTCTTAAACAAATAATTATTCCTGGGGGGTGGGGAAGGGGGGGTTGTGTTTATTTATTTTATATGATACTTTTAAACTTTTACAGTGATTCCGTATCTAACCACTCAGTAATACTCATTTTTAATTAATAACATTAGTAACATGAGGGATCTGTGATACACTTCTGTGCGTGTAGCCAGCTGTCTGGGCATAACGCCAATTGCCTTTGAGCAGAAAAGAAAAAGAGATAATAATTTTTCTTTTAAAATGCTGTATTCTAATGTATACTGGCGGTTTTCTCTATAACAGCAAAGTAAAATACTTGATTTTATATCCTGCTTATACCATAGATCATCCATATATTATAGCATAATGTCACCTAGATCCAGGGAACACCCACTAAGACCCATTATAAGGTCCAGTGAAAATATACCTATACAACCATTAAATACACATATGAATCATTCTCAGGAAACAGAGTGCAGAAGATCTTTAAAATGATATTCCATACCCCTAATAGACATTAGATAGGCATCTGTGTGTATGCACAGTGCACACCCGCGGTGTATAAACTGTGTTGTCCCATTCGAAAAGTATCGGGAAAACAGTCCCAACAAAAACAAATACAATTTTTGCACTGCTGTCAACCTGAGAAACATATACTTTTTAAACATGACATTTGTAATCTTACACTATTATACTACATAAGCTAGACTACTGCAACTCTAAATTATTAAATACTATAGAGTGACACAATGTCATGGAACATTTTTTTTTAACATTTAAATCGGATGCTCTGTTCTGAAATGTTTTTTTTTTTTTTTAAATATCGAGTGGCTCGAAGGTTAAAATGGAATTCTGCTCACAGTACAGTCTAAAGGTTACCATGGCAACCCGCACAGTTAGAAATGTAGAAAATCATAATTTTTTAGCACTAAAGAAAACAAGATATCCCCACGGGGCCGAGACACCTCTAACATATGATGTAAACTAGTATGCCTGATTTTGTGCCAAATTCTTAGGGACTGTGGGGCTTATGCAGAGAGGTACCTTCCAGAAAGGCTGAAATTCGCCGCAGGATTGGCATAAAATTTGGTCCTATGCAGGGTACTCCGGTAGCGCGGTGTGCCTGAAATTGTTAATTAGCGAGTTTCACATGGCGTGAAACTCGCCATTCTGAGGCGCGCGCTATTTGCCCACAATACAGCCAACTTTTGTTGGCGGGCAAAATGTCCCCTGAACGCGCCATTTAGTAGCTCCGATTGGCGCGTTCATGCGCATTGGAGCTACTGGAATCGTGCGTGTTTCAACATTGCCGAAATCACGCTTCTCGCCACACGTCTGGCGAATTTGAATTGGCCCGCCAAGTTCTCGCCACTACCTGTCTAAATGCGGACATTTTCTCCTCTAACCTGGCGAAATTTAACTTAACTTGCCTCTCTGCATAAGCCCCTGTGTCTGTTAGTTTTGAGCAGCTCCTAAAATAATTTAGCAACTTGAGAGCATCAAAGGGGTATATCCATTGCCTCTTTTGCTGACTATTTCCAGGGCAATCCCTTCTTAAGTGGCCTTGCTGTCCACATTAGAAACAGACATTATTTCCCATATGATTCCTTCCCGATCATTTTTTTCTTTTGCCTTGATTCTGATATTTGAATGCCCTGTTATTGTTATGACACCTGTAATTATTTCCCTGAAACTTTCTGGATCTAACTACTGGGTTAGGCAAAAAAATAGTCTGAGCAACCATTAACTTCTCCGTTTGTTTTTTTCCCTTCCTAATCATGCCGAGTTCTGCAATAACCACTAACTCATTCATTGCCTTTTCCTCCCACGCTGTGATTATTAGCTGAACTGCATCTTGCACATCTGGATTCAAACCCAGACAAAAAATCATTAATCATTGCTCCGATAGCATTGTTGATAGGGTCGGTTATTCAATAGTGTTTTAAAAACACAGGGGTGAACCTTGAGGCATAATCAGCAACGTCTCATTTTTCCTGTGTTTACAAGTGCTAATTTCCCCCCCAATTTTGTCTGACAGGGAATCAAGTTTTTATCAACACCTTTAAGGCATTACAGTATACATGGGCTGGAGTTGATTAGCAGATGGATCTACTGCATTTTCATTAAATTCTGTCAATCTATCACGCAGATCTGCCCATGTTTCCCGGGATATAATTATTCTCATTAACTGATTTATGTCTGCGCGTGTAGGTTTATAAGCTGTGCATACCATGTAAAATTGAGTAGACCATTTTTCAAGGTCTTCTTTGATGGGGGGAAACATAGTTTTTAATTTAATAAGATCCCCTGGAGTCTACAGGGCATATACCATCATAGTAACTGGCACTTTTGCACCTGGATTGGGGTTAGGAACCACCCTTAATGGAGCTAAGTAATCACCTTCCTTAACCTTACCTTTACTCCTTAAATGATATCTAGAGCCCCCAAATCTTTATCTGCTGGTAAAGATAGTTGCCAACCTGGTCTTGAGTCCCCTTCCTTAAATCATACTGGCGAGATAACTTGGGGCCAGGTATACCAAACCCCCCCCCCCCCAGTCCCTGCCTCAGATTGTGCAACTACTTGGGGCAATTTGGGTGACTTATCAGGCGGCAGTACCTGTGCCTGTGCGTGTGGGAGCAGGGCAATTACTTGCTGGACCTGATGCTCTGCAACCACATATAGTGGAAGAAGTGGCGGAGGGGGTGGAAGATTTTGACATTGCTAATCTATCTTCCCCCGCATCCTGAAGGGCTGTGTGTGCATGAGACAAGGCAAAGCAGAGAGGGATGGTGGGGAGAAGAGCAGTTATGCTAGCTTCAATCTCGCTTAACTCCTTCCTCCTTCATTGATCCTGATATTTTTCACCTGTATTTTCCGAGCTACGGGTTTTACTATCCTTTTTACGCTTTTCTATTAGGATCTAAGGTGGTTGTTACTGAAAATTTGGATCAATGCCTATTGTGGTATGGAGAGATACAACAATAGGCATTGATCCAAATTTTCAGTAACAACCACCTTAGATCCTAATTGAACCAATACCCCCCTTAAATGGCCCAATACATCAGTTTCCAAGGATCCTGAAAGTGGAAATCGCAATTTCGGAACACCCTTGGAAATATTATTCCAAAAATATAAAAATTCACATGCCCGCAGCGAATAATTATCATACAGAAATCTTGCAGGGGTTCCTCTTTCCGGCTCTGGAATCACCTTAGAGCTCTTTGCACCCATATCTCCTTTCACAACACTGGGCTTGGTCCATGTTCTTGAGCACAGAACAACTACCTGGACCATTACCTGACAGCCCCAACTCACATTTCTCCTTTCACACCCCAATCATACCCTTGCTCCTATTTCCCTTTTCCAAAGGGAGACTTATCTTCTTCAGACAAGTGGGAACAATATCACCTGCGTACTCTTTAATCACCTGATTCCTCTGAGCGTGTCCTCTTTGAGCTTTAAAAGATCTGACTCTATTTCCGTACTCCGACACAAGTTATAAGGGAATCATTTACACCACAAAGGAAATAGGATAATGCATTTATTTACTGGAAAAGAAAAGGGACTTCAAAAGAAATGAAATAATAGCAAAGACCCAGCTGATAAAAAAAACCCTATCACTGAGGTGTCAGATTTCAGCTTGCACTTGTATGCAGAGGTGTACAGTATGGTTTAAACCAGAACCATCAAACTCAAATTAGTTTGGGGGCCAATTCTTAAATCTGACTGCAAGACTCGGGCCACATCACAAGAGGGGCCGAAGGAAAAAAGTAGGCTACGGGCTAACTGACTCACATAGTCACTATAACCTACATATACACATAAAAATATGTAAATATCACTGGTATCTCTCTTCACCCCATCATCTTTCTCTCTCCGCCAATCATCTCTCTTTTCCCCCACCAGCTCCCTTCCCTCATCTCTTCCTCCTTCCCCTCACCCTTCCCTCTCTCTTCCCCCACCCCCCCCTCTCTCACTTCCCCCATGCCCCTTCTTTGTTTGAAATACATATACAGAGTATTTTCTTTGCTTTTTAAAATATCATTCTATAATTTTTGTAATGAAAAAAAATGGCTGCAAACAACTTTTGGTTGTGTTTGTGCCATCATTCAGTTCATAAACAAATAAAGGTAATGCACACCCAAAATTATTCTAAATCAACAATAGAATATTAAAGACGTTACCAGATGTGTCCAGATAGACAAGCAGCACCTGTCACAAATTGATGTACAGTACAGCAGTTGAAAAGATTTCCAGGCACTCCAAGCTGTTTGTTCAATACAAAATGGTATTTATTTTACATAAAGGACAAACTATTTCGGCCATAAAACCGTTCATCATGAACATTGGTCTTTCTTTTATGTAAAATAAGTACAATTTTTTATTGGAAAAAAATAGCTTTGAGTGCCTGGAAATCTTTTCAACTACTGTATGTCATCACTCAGCCATAAATAATTGGTTCACATGGTAAAAGTAAGGCTGACAATTTGTCCCCTTAATGCTAGAAACATTTCATAATTAGAAAGTGAAAACCTGGAGAATTATGCATAAATATTTTACAGGCAATACAGACCTATAAATTGTGGATTCCTGAGCCCCTGAATGTACAGGTCTATATTGTGTAGCCCTTTATTTTTGAACTTAGAGCACCAAAGATAGACATTCATGTGTTTCAATCTTTTTTGCAGGAGTGGATGAACGAATCCTACAGTGGCTCCAGCAACAATGCATCAGTGGAAGAATTGAATGGAACTGTTGAAAGTCAATCTCGGATTCAAAGAAGCGCTTATGCTTTACCCTTGACCATCATTTCTTTAGCTATATGTGTTATAGGGTTAGTGGGCAATGGGATTGTATTTTGGTTTCTCTGCTTTAAGATTAAGAGAAGCCAGTTTACAATCTACATTCTCAACCTAGCAGTAGCTGATTTCACTTTTCTTGCTGGCCTTTTGGTTTTGTTGTTGTATATATTCTGTTTGCTAAATAAGTTAAAGAAATCAATGGCTGTGCTGAAATATATTGTTCTATTAACTGGGTTGCTTTATAATTTAGGGTTTAACACTGGCATTTATATTCTTATGGCCATAGGTTTGGAGAGATGCCTTGCTGTTCTTTATCCTTTTTGGTATAGATGCCAACGCCCCCCAAAACAGTCAACCTATGTGTGCACCATGTTTTGGATGCTGTCAGCTCTGGTAACTGGACTAGAAAGTTTTGTCTGCAGTGGTGGACAACAGTATCTTACTCCAGGGTCAGAAAGCTGCACAAAAGTCTATTTTTTCACTTCGGCATTGTATCTCATTGTTGTTCCTATTATGCTTCTTTCCAGTTTGATGATTCTACTCCACATACAAAAAGCCTCAGAGCACTGCCACCCTCCCAGGCTTTACATTGTTATTGTTGCTAGTGTAACAATTTTCCTAATTTCTGTGGTCCCTGCAAGGGTATTAGGCCTTCTTATATACTATAATATTCTCTCTTTAGATACATTTTTGATCGCTTTTTTTTATGTCACATCTGTTTGTTCTGCCATTAACTGCAGTGCTAATCCTTATATTTACATGCTTGTAGGCAGATGGAGGAATCACATGTCTGAAGAGAGTTCCATAAAACAATCATTAGAGACAGTGTTCAACGAAGACACAGAAAGACAACCTATGGGTCAATGTTAAGAACATATATAAATGAATATTCATGTGTATGTATATATATATATATATATATATATATATAACAAAAAGCAACAGCCAGCACTCCAAGCAAGAAATGTAAAGTCAAGGTGCATGCTCCATAGAAATCAACATAGAAACCCTGTCTTCCCATAAGAGAAGGCACAAAAGCAGCAACACTCAAATATAACAAAAAGACATGTATTAGCAGTGACAAAACAGCACACTATATACCCAGGGTTTATAGTGTGCTGTTTTGTCACTGCTAATACATGTCTTTTTGTTACATCTGAGTGTTGCTGCTTTTGTGCCTTCTCTTATGGGAAGACAGGGTTTCTGTGTATATATATATATATATATACTGTATATATATCTACTATATATTTCTGAAAGCATTGTATGTATGTATGTATGTATGTATGTATGTATGTATTTTTCCCTGGTGTGTTCCCTGTCCCTAGCGGCAATCTCATTGGTCCCTTGCCCCGCCCGCCCCCACACACCTCTCATTGGCCTCACACACTCACACCACCCCCTTGGCCCGCCCCCCACACCTCTCATTGGCCTCACACACTCACACCACCCCCTTGGCCCGCCCCTCACACACTAACACCACCCCCTCACACACTGACACCACCCCCTTGGCCCGCCCCCCACACCTCTCATTGGCCTGACACACTCACACCACTGTTTCAAGGCCCCCTTGGCCCGCCCCCGCACACCTCACCACTGCCTCACTCTCCCAGCCCTCACTGAGCTTTGGGAACGCACCTAACTCTCACTGCTCTGGGAGACGACGCTTCACAGCTCTCATCTCTGAACGCACTAAACCCTCTCACCTCTCAACGCACTAAACCCTCAGCAGCTGCTACCACCAAAAGGAATCAGGTACAGACTCTCTATATATATTGTGTAAGCACCTGAAAACCGCAGGACACAACACAACTCACCTTCAGCCTCATGCCACACACTGCTTCACCGGAAAAATAAAGCCTTCCTGTCGGCACCAAATGTATTCATATACCGTGCAACACAACACTACAAAAACACTCCGGTACCACACAAACCCCCCCCCCCCGCCACCCCCCACCCCTCCCACAAACACCCCCCACAAACACACACCCCCCACAAACCCCCCCCCACACAAACACACCCCCCCCCGACTCACCTTCAGCATCATGCGACACACTGCTTAACCGTTAAAATAAAGCCTTCCTGTCGTAAACCCCCTTATAACGCGGTTGCGGAAAATACAAAATGGCCGCCGCATCAGCGCGTCTTCACCCCTTCACCCCGCGGGACAGGAGATGGGAGGGGGGATGCCCCTCCGTTCCCGGCTCCCCCCTGTCACCGCGTGACAGGCCGCGGGACGTGAGATGGGAGGGGGGATACCCCTCCGGTCCCGGCTCCCCCCTATCACCGCGTGACAGGCCGCGGGACGTGAGATGGGAGGGGGGATGCCCCTCCGGTCCCGGCTCCCCCCTGTCACCGCGTGACAGGCCGCGGGACGTGAGATGGGAGGGGGGATTGCCCCTCCGGTCCCGGGTCCCCCCTGTCACCGCGTGACAGGCCGCGGGACTGGAGATGGGAGGGGGGATGCCCCTCCGGTCCCGGCTCCCCCCTGTCACCGCATGACAGGCCTCGGGACGTGAGATGGGAAGGGGGATGCCCCTCCGGTCCCCGCTTCACCTTCTCCCCACCGTGTCCCCGCTGCCTGCGCAGGAGGAAGGGGGGGGAGCGGGTGTTGGTGCTGGTGTGTGTCATAGTGTGAGACTGTGTGTGAGTGTCTGTGAGTGTGTGTAAGTGTGTGTAAGTGTCTGTGACTGTGTGAAACTGTGTGTAAGTGTCTGTGATTGTGTGTGACTGTGTGTAACTGTGTGTGACAGTGTGTGTAAGTGTTTCACAGTGTGAGAGTGTGTGTGAGTGTGTGTAAGTCTGTGTAAGTGTCTGTGACTGTGTGAAACTGTTTGAAACTGTGTGAAAGTGTGTGTGACTGTGTGTGAGTGTGTGTGAGTGTGTGTGAGTGTGTGTAACTGTCTGTGACTGTCTGTAACTGTGTGTGTGTGTGTGTGTGTGTGTGTGTGTGTGTGTGTGTGTGTGTGTGTGTGTGTGTGTGTGTGTGTGTGTGTGTGTGTGTGTGTGTGTGTGTGTGTGTGTGTGTGTGTGTGTGTGTGTGTGTGTGTGTGTGTGTGTGTGTGTGTGTGTGTGGTGCACTGTGCAGTGTGAGCAATGAGCAGTGTGTCAGTGTGTGCAGTGTGAGCAATGACCACTGTGTGTGCAGTGTGAGCAGTGTGTGTGCAGTGTGCAGTGTGTGTCAGTGTGAGCAGTGTGTGTGCAGTGTGCAGTGTGCAGTGTGTGCAGTGTGAGCAATGAGCCGTGTGTGTGCACTGTGTGCAGTGTGAGCAATGAGCAGTGTGTCAGTGTGTACAGTGTGACCAATGAGCAGTGTGTGTGCAGTATGCAGTGTGTGTCAGTCTGAGCAGTGTGTATGCAGTGTGCAGTGTGACCATTGAGCAGTGTGTGTGCAGTATGCAGTGTGTGTCAGTGTGAGCAGTGTGTGTCAGTGTGAGCAGTGTGTGTGCAGTGTGAGCAGTGTGTGTGCAGTGTGCAGTGTGCAGTGTGTGTCAGTGTGAGCAATGAGCTGTGTATGTGTGTGTGTGCAGTGTGAGCAGTGAGCAGTGTGTGTGCAGTGTGCAGTGTGTGTCAGTTTGACCAGTGTGTGTGCAGTGTGTGTCACTGTGAGCTGTGTTTGTGCAGTGTGCGTCAGTGCGAGCAATGAGCAGTGTGTGTGCAGTGTTTAGTGTGTGTGTGTGCAGTGTGCAGTGTGTGCAGTGTGAACAATGAGCAGTGTGTGTGCAGTATGAGCAATATGTGTCAGTGTGAGCACTGTGTGTGCAGTGAGCAGTGTGTGTGCAGTCTGTGCAGTGACAGTGTGTGCAGTCTGTGCAGTGACAGTGTGTGCAGTGTGTGCAGTGTGTGCACTGTGCAAAAAATTCAAAATAAAAACATTTTTATTTCAATTTACAAATTTATTTATTTTTTTCGCCGTATAACGAGGCGCGTTATAACGGCCTTTCCCTGTACATTTATATACTGTTTGCAAACAGTCCGGTGCCACACAAACCCCACAACCCCCTCCCCCCACCACAACCCCCCCCCCCCCCACAAACCCTACCCCCCCCCCACCACAACCCCCCCCCACTCACTTTACAATACAACATTTACACATACTTATTCACGGTTCACATCCCAGGCAACGCCGGGTCTCTCAGCTAGTATATATATATATATATATATATGTATATATATATATATGTATATATATATATAGTGAATAGATGAGAACAAGGCACTCCGTCAGGTAGATAAAGGTGGGTTCAAATCCTATATGAACAAAATAGGTGATACGATACCGTGTGAGCGAATATCAGAGGCAGCACTCCACGAGGTTGTCAAAAAGATTTTGTATTTAGTGAGACATAATAATTATATATGTGACACATAGCTTCTCCATTTTGGCTTTATTTTTGTTAAATAAATCATGACGGTGTAATATGTCATGTGTTGTTGTTCATCTGAGGTTGTATTTACCTAATTTTTAGACCTGCTAAGGAACAGATGATTGTTATTATGTCCTGATATGTAAAACCATAGAATTCAAAGAGGGTGTACTTTCTTTATCACACAACAACAAAAAACAAAGGCAGCGCTAATAAAAACTCCTAAGAGAGACCAGCAGCCTATGATATAACTCTGCCACCCTATGTCAGATAAAGAAAAGGAAAAAAAGGTTATATCTATGGAGCTTGACTATGGCGCTATGTCCATTGACTACGCCGTAGGCTGGCTGCTGCGTGCTGGTGTCCTGCGCTGCTGTTGCACACGTGGTGACACTTGCTCCTGCGACACGCTGCCCGGTTTGTCTGCCCAGCTGAGGTGTTTGCTGTGGAGGAAAAGGAGAAACCCCCTCGGAAGCCCCTGCTGATCGAGTGAGACGTCTGGGATCTGATATTTGCCAACACGAGAGGGGATACTCTCAGATATATCCATCGCCTTCTTACTATTGATGTCTGGTAAGCGGCCAGCTTAGCTAGTGTCGGAGTGCACATGTGACCTAATTTTATAGTGTTTATATTGTATACATTGAGTTGTGATATTAAATGTTTTTTATGTAAATCAGTCATTTGATTGTCTCAGCTGTTTGTTGTCTTGTATGTGTTAGTGGTTTTGTATGTTTCTTTTTCACACAACTGTATATACACCCATGTTTTATTTTCTTGCCTCCCTTATGTTTACTATTAAACAACACCACCAACAACAACAACACTATCACATGGTACCTAAATCCTATGACTGATTTATACACTGATCTCTTCAGTGTAGAAGGGTCTTGGGCAAACTTTAAACTAGTGGGCTTGTGGTTGGAGAATTGCTCTTAGCTCTAATATGATATGCAGATCAAATTATAAGACTTCAAGAGGTTTTATATTGTCTGTACATGGCACAGCCACATACTTTAGGCAGTATTGGAATCCACAAAAAGTTCATTAACATTGTCAGGGTGTCTCCCAGCAAATCTGACACACCAGAATAAGACCTTGCCATTTAATAATTAGATATTTTTATATAGGAAAAACAACATATGGTAAAATCTGGATAACATGGTAATAATTTCTCCTGTAGAAAAGAGTACAACTTGTAACAATGTTGAAATAAAATAAAGTTTCACAATGTTGGTGATTAAAATCTACCATGCTGCTTTTCATTTTCTTAACATTTGTTGAAGTCTTTACAAAAACCAATCTCATTTCCTGATTAATCGTGATATTAAAGGAATGTATACACATATATACACATATATATACACACATATATATATATACACACACACACACACACACATATACACACATACACACACATATACACACATATACATACATATACATATGCATATACATACATATATACATACATACATACATACATATATACATACATACATACATATATATATATATATACATATATACATATATATATATATATATATATATATATATATATACACATACACACACACATATATGTATGTATATGTGTATATATATATATGTGTATATATATGTGTGTGTGTGTGTGTGTGTGTGTGTGTGTGTGTGTGTGTGTGTGTGTGTGTGTGTGTGTGTGTGTGTGTGTGTGTGTGTGTGTGTGTGTGTGTGTGTGTGTGTGTGTTAGAAGTGTAGTGTGTGACAGAACACAGAAAGAGGACCTCCAATCTTGAAAAGTGAAAAAATCCGCAAGCAACCTCCAAGTAATCAGATCAATTTATTGCAGGCTCAAAAAATAATGGACTAGACAAACGCACCTACGCGTTTTATGCCGATGCACTTTATCAAGGTGTAGGGTCCAAGTAAACTGTACTTATTTTATACACATACCTGACCATCCATTGCACTGCCGGGATTGATGTCAAAAAGCGCGCAACTGCATTCCGGGCCATGCGCGCGCAACGTACGCCCTCATAGGATCAAAACACAGGCTCTGAGACCGCCTACCCACCACATCGCAGGGAGCAAAGTCAGAGGCGCGCGACCACATGTAGAGCCGCGCGCATGCAACGCACGCCCCCATGGGAGATGCAGACAGGAGGACACAACTACCCGCTCACTGCTCTACCAAAGAGGGACGTCAGAAGCGCGGGACCATGTACCGGGCCACGTGCATGCGGCGCACTCCACCATTGGAGCAGCGGATAGGCCTACAGAACTATACAATAAAAGCAACTTTATTAATAAAAATATAACGAACAAAAAACAAACTAAGTAAATTTAAAAAACAACAATAAAAATTATATTGAAAACAATATGCAAGTCTTCTGTATAGTACCTTAGCCACAGAGCATTTGAAAATAATAAAGTCAGGCAATACATTAATGACTGAAAATATAGCTGAGGCATCACCAGGACATGGTTAAACTTTGAATGTATTGGTATTCATGCAATAGTATATAAAATCCATACTTGTAACATATTAAAGAGTAACAAAAATCAACATGACCAATAAGTTACTTGATGACAATATTACATTTCAGTTTCTATTTTTTTTTTAAATAAAATATAATGAATCATATATACTAGTGCATGCGAAACAGAGCATAAGATGGAATTTAAACATTACTTAGTAAACATTGGAAAATTTCTCTTATAGAAATAATGTATAGTATGACCACAAAATTTATATTTAACATTGTGGATTATCTTACATCAATCCTTTGTATTGGTATACAACACTATGAAAACACATATACCTAAATCTTTAGATATGATCATGTAACAAATCCTCACCCTGTCCTGGCTCAACATCCCAAACATTATGAATAAAGAGAAAAGATGTCATCTGCTCCAAACATGGGACAGAGAAGAACAACAACATGGGCAAGAAATAGAGGCAAGGGATAAAAGAGATAACATCAATGATGTAAATGTGAACCACTCTAGACTCAGAGTGGTCACACATCAACATCATAAATACAAATCAATACATCATGAGAAATCAAGAAACAGTATTAATCATTATTAATCAGATGAGGCACAATCAGTAACATGAAAATGATTAGAGATAATAACTGTAGCATTAATAATGTGGATGTGAACCACTCTAGACTCGGAAGGCCACAGACCCACACAATCAATATAAATCAGTCTATCAATAGGAACTTAACACATTATCATTCAAAGGAGGTCAGATCTTATATATAACTAGTTTTTATGTACATAACATTTATAGCAAAAATGAACATTAAGAATAATTCCCAAAGACGGATAATCTAAAGAAAGATAATCTAAAGAAAAACCCAAAAATCGATCTAAAGGAAGGATCCCAAGTTCCACTCAACATTCATCCCTAATGGCGTCCTAGTCCTAAGGGTAAAGATCCAAAAAGCCTCACGTTTATCTAACACCTTAGTTCTATCTCCTCCTCTTGGTAGAGGTGGGATATATTCAATGCCCTGGAATTTAAAAAGATCAATGTTACAGGAGGTGATGTGCTTTGGGACCGGATGATTCTGATCTCTTTTAGCAATTAAGCGTAAATGTTCCATGATTCTAATTTTTAAACATCTTGTGGATCTGCCGACATATTGTTGCCCGCAGCCACAAGTTAGAAGATAAATTATAAAAGTTGAATTACAATTGATAAATGACCTCACTTTGTGGGTTTCCCTTGTAACTGTAGATGTAAATGTATGTTTAGAATTCATTCTATCACATATTTTGCAATGGTTGCATTTAAACGATCCCTTTGGTAATAATGACTCATTTTCTGTCTAAAGTCTAAAGAGAGTTGGCGAAAGTGTATTTGCTATAGTTTTAGCTCTCTTAAAGATTATATTAGGACCTGAGGAGACATATGGTTTTAGAATGGGATCTAGGGCCTCATGCAGTAAGCGTCGATTAAGTGAAATCGGCAAGCTTACCGATTAGTCATGTTAATGGCGATTTTTCCTCTCCGTATGCAGTAAGTGCCGAATACATTCAAAATCAACCCGAAAACAAATCCGCCCACTCTCACGATGATTATCCGATCACACACAGGTGTATCGGCGTGCGTGGCGGGGTGCTGATAGGTTGCCCAATCACAAATCTTGCTGAATCAGGCGAAACAAGCATGTTTTGGATTGCGCGCCATATTTAAAGGCAACGTGTACTGCTAATCATTCTCTGTGTTGTTGGGAGTGAGAGAGAGAGAGACGCACAGAGCTGGCTGATTGAACATTTGCATATTGACGGAGAGACTTGTTGTGTATTGGGTGAGCTTTGTCCATTGTTGTTTTGTTTACATCTTTGTCTTGTTTTATATGTGGAAGTGTTTCGTGTGATTGGCTGTACATTAGTTGTCTGTTTTTTGTGAGTGCTGGAAGTATGCCCGCAAAGCGTGGGAAGAGTGATGCTGGTGGGAGTGGGAGTGCTACTCGTGCGAGTACGCGTCGGAGTGAACGTACTGTTCAGGGGAGTGATGTTGCTGGTGCACCGAGTGGTGTTGCTGGGAGTGGGAGTGCTGGTGCTGGGAGTGGGAGTGCTGTTGCTGGGAGTGGGAGTGCTGTTGCTGGGAGTGCTGTTGCTGTGAGTGGGAGTGCTGTTGCTGTGAGTGGGAGTGCTGTTGCTGTGAGTGGGAGTGCTGTTGCTGGGAGTGGGAGTGTTGTTGCTGGGAGTGGGAGTGCTGTTGCTGGGAGTGGGAGTGCTGGTGCTAGGAGTGGGAGTGCTGGTGCTAGGAGTGGGAGTGCTGGTGCTGTGAGTGCTGCTGGTGGCGCAGTTGCTGATGGGGTGTCTGGTGGTGGCGTGCTTGCTGGTGGCCAGCTTTTGGAGGCTCTTCCATTGGAAGAAGGAGAGTCCAGTCAGCACCAGCCAAGCTCTGACCCTAAACCTGCTCGGAAGAAACGTGTGGAGAAGCCACGTAATCCTCGCTTCAATGACCAGGAAAATACAGCTCTTGTCACTGGCATTCTGGAGCACTATGACAGTATATATGGACATTTACTAGGTAAGTGTACCTTTACATTTATTATTCAAATACATGTGATCCTAGGTCATCTGAGTTTTGTTCATATGCAAATATGGGTTCACAATATCTTTCTATGTTAATTAGTCTGGAAACACAGCTTTTTATCATGCCTTACAAGGACAACTAAACACAGGCGGTCAATTTGCCATAACTGCATACAATATGAATGCAACCTTGCTTACATGTATAGGTTTAGTAGTGAATGCTCATGTGCTTCACATATTACACATAAAACAGCATGTTTGCTATCTCTTGGAACAGCTAGCAGTGTAGGAAACTGGTGCTTCTATTATTATTCATTTACCTCATATATTTTATATGTTTTTCAAGGGCGGACAAGTTCAGCAAGCAGAAAAGAAATGTGGGACACAATAGTCATTGGTGTCAATGCGTGTGGGAATCATGTGAGGGACAAGCGGAATTGTCACAAGAGATTTGATGATATTAGGTCCAAATTGAAAAAGAAAATACAACACCAACGCGTGCATGCTACTGGCACTGGAGGTGGGCCCACACCACAACGTCTCATATTAAGTCCATTGGAGGAGCTGCTTCGGGCAAAATTACTTCCCGTCGTCGTGGAAGGCTTACCTGGTGACCGTGATATAGGAATTTACCCCTCACAATTTCCACCAGGTGAGAAATATTACTGTACTAGGCGTGTCGTTGCTTACAGTTATTTTGCATAGTTACACTGCTTTTTATACTGTCTTCACAATATAAGCATACCTGTATCTATATATGTGTATGTCTGATTCTGTATATATATATATCTCAAAATAGACATATATGTTGTAGTCCTACTAAAAGCAGTAACTAATATAGCACGTGCCATTGCGTGCTCATTTACATGTGAATTCCCAAAATGCATTGCTGCAGTGGAAGCAATTGATGGTGGGCGAAGATGGGGAACAACAGGGTAGTACACATGTGTAACACATGTTAATCAGAAATTATTACTAGCTACAGGTACAGAACAGAAATATGTAGAATATTATTGTGTATTTTATTTATTTTACTCCGACAAACATGACATTACTGCCTATTTTAAGCATGCATCAAATATATTGCATGCAACGGCCTACAAACATCACTTGCACTAACACATCTATAGTTGTTTATGAAAAGGTCCATTTTTGCTTTAACTCATATACAGACAGCATAATGAGGCACACGTATCATATTTTATGTCATTGTTTTCATAACTTAAAAACTGCACACGACTATTTAGCTCATCTACCATTGTGTTAAAGCAGCTGCAATTAATATCTCATCACAGCATACACTTCAACAGAGGGGGTGGGGTTCAGCACACACACTAATTGCAGCCTCATTTTAGGGTCAACTTAGTTCACACCATTTTCACCTGTTTCAAGTAATTGAAAGGTGTGGCTGATTAGGCTTTTTGGGGAAGGGAATACCGTTCTTACAACCTGACTAGCACAACTGAAGTTAATCACACTCATTTGAAAGCTTCACTTTAGCTACTAAATGCCCCAACAACTCATTACTTATCAAAGCGTACGTCACACATTAGTTCACTCATATCTATAGTTGAACTACTACTATCAACGACACATTATCACACACTGCATGTGTTGTCTTGTTTAGTCACAGCCACATTCATGTGTGCCACATCTTATATTAATGTACCACACATATCCTCTACCAAAAACAACACTTTTTGCAATATGACCACCTTCATGATAACCATTGTGAATGGTCATCTCATGATAGTTATGTACATTATGATACTGATATCACTACACAACATATGATTTTTATGTACAAATTTTATCTATTTATCCTCACGCATTACTGCAGGAACATAGTATGTTTTATGTTAGGGAACTCAAAAGTTCTAAGTACACAGGCATGTACATTGTTATTACAACTATTTATGTTCACTTTCACACACACATTTTGGGTTAAGGAAATGATGCTATTAGGTACTCATAAATACAGAACATACAATAACTGTTTGTTCAATATTTACACATGTAAATGTAAAACTTATGTTATTGTTATATATAGTTGCCCCTGAAGGACATGTGTCACCTGAGACTGAACAAGTGTCTTCACCTGGGTCAGCCAGCTCAACACACCTAGAAGGTGAGTGTATCAGTTGGTGGCCATATAATATGTGCTCTTCTATATGTTATGTTGTCATGTTCATTATTTGTTTTGCACATCTTCTTTAAATAGGATTACTTAGTGTCAGTGAAAATGAAGTGTAAGGCAACTTGTATTGTGTTAGTGATGTTAACTATCATGTAGGAGTTGTGAGTTTACAGCAAGTTTTCATTCATTCATATTTCATACTGAGTCCAAACATTATTCTTAAGTCAAGGTAGTTTTTAATGTGAGGTTATAAAACGTATGGAAACATGTTAGTTGTTACTTATGACACAGTAGAATTACATAGTAACACAGCAGAGATTAACATGCCATTTAATAATGTGTACATTTATTTGTAGAACATGATGAAGAGGATTTTGATGATGATGATGATGATGATGATGATGATGCCGCCGCCGCCGCCATAGACACACAAATACAAGCAAGTGACCATGAAGAGGTTCCAATTGAAACTGTTTTACCGCCAAATCGTCCAGCAAAAACCACATATGATGCAATTGTAGCTTCTGAGGGAAAAATTGTGGAAGCAGAAAATCGTCGCCATTCTGACCTGATGACAGTGCTGGAAAGGATGATTGCACTGCAGGAAGAAACAGTTTCACAATTGGCACATCTCCACAGAGTCTTCATTGAAGTGCCTAAACAGTTGCAAAAAATCAACACCTCATTCGAAGCATTAGTTGTTCAGCAAACACAAGCTAATTACTGGAGAATGACTAATGTACCACAATTCAACACCTCCCAGCCCGGATCTGTTCATGCAGGTCAGTTTTCACCACATTCATCTGATATTCATTCACCAGGCCCAAATGTTACCGGTCAAGTAGCAGACATTGCTGTGCAGGTTCCTGATGACATCCTACCGCTGCCATCTGTACAAATTCAGCAGCAGACACCTACAAAGGAGGCGACAAAAACAAAACAAGACACACATGAAACAGACCAACCATCACTTGTGCAGTGTCTACCAACTTGCTCACATGTGTCAGTGGGCACAAGCCCTGTCCGTGAACAGTCACTACCCAAAAGCCCTGTAGGTGAGTCACTGCCCAAAAGCCCTGTAGGTGAATCGCTGCCCAAAAGCCCTGTAGGTGAATCGCTGCCCAAAAGCCCTGTAGGTGAGTCACTGGCCACAAGCCCTGTAGGTGAGTCACTGGCCACAAGCCCTGTAGGTGAACAGTCACTACCCAAAAGCCCTGTAGGTGAGTCACTGCCCAAAAGCCCTGTAGGTGAGTCACTGGCCACAAGCCCTGCCCGTGAAGTGCCAGAGGCCAGTCAAAGTGGCTCTGTTGTACCTAAAGTTGGTGGCAAAAGAAAAAGGAAAATTCAAGAGACAACAAGCAGGCCTGTTACTCGCTCGCAAAAAGAACAAAAAAAATAAATTTTAAAATTCACAAAATATGTCTTTGGCCTTGTTTTGTTGACTTCAGATTATCTAATTACTATTGTATGTATGCTGAAGACTGTGTTGTTTCCAAACTTTCAAGTATGTTCTTGTACACGTGAATTTTTGGAAATGTTAACACTCCTAATTAATGAATAGTGTTATAAATATTGATGTATTAATCGTCTGTTCAGTAATGCTCCACCAGGAGCCAGTTGCTAAGTTTAGAGAAGCTGCCATTGACTTTGCAGCAAAACATTGCATTTGGGTGTGTTAATTGATGTAATCATTGCATGTGCATATTATTTTCATGCAATTATAAAAGCACCTATTTAACTGCAAACATCTTTCTTGTACGTGTACAGCAGGATTTTGTGTTAAATATTACTTACCTTTGGTGGCCATTGTAATGTTGTCCTTTAATCATTTATGTGTTCTTGTTTCAAGAACATCTCTGAATTTATACTAAAATATATGTAGTATGTATTGATATATGCACACACACACACAGACACACACTGTGTGTGTGTGTGTGTGTGTGTATATATATAGTACTATCTAAACTGGTATAGATGTATTTACAAAAAACATACACTTCATGCTTCCTTGTGAAAACACACTATTTTAATAATACAGGCCTAATGTTTGACAACTATACTAAGTGTGAGCCTCTAACATTATTGGGTGCAAACAAATGTTTATTACTTAATTCACTCATGTTTATCACCATTTAAATAGGTTTCATACAAGGCCTACTTACTGCCATCAATATGTTGTGTGTACTCCTGCAATATAAAAAAAAAAAAAAAAAGATACATTATATATATATATATATATATATATATATATATATACATATACATATATACACACACACACACACACACACACACTATACATATAGTACAATATACACTATATATATATATTTTTATGAGAGAGATATATTTATATATATATAGATACACACGTATTTAAACTCATGCAGACAGGTAGTTAACCAGACTTTCAAATACACACAGAAATGTATGTGGGAAAAAAACATTTCATTTTGCAGGTGTGTGTATTTACTGATATGGCTGTCTAAGCACTATTTTCACACAGTGCTCTTTGTTATTTTTCTAGAAAACTCAATGTTACTGAAATAAGTGTAGGAATGTTTTCACAAACGAGATAAAAAAATGATACATGTTTTTCCCACATTCGCCTATCACTAACCACAAAACTTAACCCAATTAAAAGGACACATCCAATTGGCGTTTGAAATAAGGAGTAAAAGTAGTTACTTTTGTTGACCTTGAAAACGAAACACAGGAATTTGTTAGCCATTGAGCAGAATCATTTTGATGAGCAAAGAAGACAGAACTGCACACATCTTTTGTGCTACTCTGACATGGCTGATGAATTCGTTAACAATATGAATCCCCTTTTAGGGTATAAGTACATGGTTTCAGAAGCAATTTTAAACAGTCGCGGACACAAAGCAAGCACACGCCAAATCTATGATTTGATTCGAGCTAAATATCCTTATTACCAAGACCGTAGGCATGCGCGGAATTTTAATTCCTCAATAAGATTCACTTTATCAACTAATGACTTTTTTGAACGTGTGCAGGATAAGCTAGAACACACCTATGGTTTCTGGAAGATTGCAAAGGAAAAGCATTTTACCCTGAAAGAGGGCACATATATTGTTGTGAAAGGCATATTTATTCCTAATGCCAATAGCAATGGATCCGCTACTACTGTTCCGTGTGAATCGATACCTGCTGCAATATCTGCACCCTCCCTTCCTGAAACCCACATTGTACAACAACAAAAGTACTATGATTATGTACCAAGCCTTTCAGCTGAAAATGCATTGGAATGGGAACCAGAAGAAATGAACCTACCTCCCGACCAATTGTTTGAAGAAAGCAGTGGCGATTCCTATGAGCGCTTCATGGAGGAGATGTGTGTCATACTGGATTCAGCGGGTGGGTCAAGCGTGGATGAAAATGCCTTGCATTTCTGGAGCGACCAGTTGCAGCCAGACGAAGAGTTAATTCTAGAAGAATGGTAAATATAACAACCGTTATGCGTTGACTGTGCGTTTAAATGTTTTTTTTTTTTTAACCACCATTTTCCCTTTCAATGCGTGGATACAGCGTAACATTGCAGACTGCATAACATGTAGCGATCACAAAGAAATTGTTGCCGAATACAATATAGTATAACCTGAAAGAGTAGTACACATTGCTGACGGAATAAATATACGTACTTTCCTATCCCTTTAACCATATTAGCAACATTTTAACATAACTCTAACACATACCTGTTTTGTTATCATGCAACATTTAAAAGCGGGTCCACCACGTATGACGTGGGACCCTTGTCATGGCCCAAGGCGTCCTTAAAAAGGATTACGGATGTAAGTCCCGCCCCCAAGCGACGTGCGCGCCTCAAAGCCTATTGGCTGTCATGTTTTGTTATAGTAACGGTAACTGCAGTGTGTCATGTGTGCGGCTCAGTGTTTGTAGCCGTAAAGTGGGCGTTAGCCGAATGTTAATTGAGTGGGAGGAGTGTTAGCGTGCGTTTCACGCTGGTTTAACATGACGTCACACGTATTGCATTTGCGCATTGTGTTATCGGCCGTCCTTTCTGTCCAAACACGTCTGTTTAAAAAGAATACAGATGTACTCGTTTAGAACGAATGTAGTTTCGTATTCATTGTATTTGAAATAAAGATTTTATGTTTAATGGTATTTTCAAGATGTATTGAACGCACAACGTACGCTTTGTTTTGCGCATGCGCTAACAGTTAGTGCAGCCAAGCCTGAAGTGCGTGCGCACACTAAGATGTGCGCGCACATTTTTCAGTATACAGGCAACGTTCACATCATATACTTAAAACCAGAGACAGAACATAAAACACAGACAAAGCTCAGTTTTTAGCACATCCAGTGAGACTCATACACGGTACAGGTGTCCAGTATGTTTAACGTTCACATCATATACATAGTTATGCCTGCTACAAATTTAAAGAAACATTACATACTGATGTACACTTGTACTTCTAACATATAAGTGAGTGACGTGTGTATGTACACAATCATATAGAGCTGTGTAATGCGTTGTCACGGATACATATATAGTAAGGTGCCATATTTGACCATCATGTGTTTGCTGTATTTCAGAGATGTCGGGGAAGATACAATCGGATCAATGTATGATTTCAGAAGAGTCTACCTTTATATGAGATGATTGTGAGGCGGAGCCACCGACTACTATACTACATATGGAACTAATTTTATATTGCTTGCAGTGCTTATTAACAAACAATTAAAAATGTGATACCCTTATGCCTATATTGCATAAGCACTTAATTAACATAATGATGTTGCAAAACAGTGCCTCATGAATTTTTATTGAGTGTTCTTTAATGACTACTATCATTTTATGGCATGGTGTGTTTTATATATAACAACCATTCCCACTCTGCTAACACATTTGTGAATTCTATTGTGTAATGGAACGTATGACTGTCGAAACTATGTAACAATAATAATAATAATAATAATTATAATATGAGCATGTTCATGTATAGCGCTGCTAGTTGTACACAGCGCTTTACAGACACATTTTTCAGGCTGAGGTCCCTGGCCCGTGGAACTTACAATTTATTTTTTGCCGCCTGAGGCACAGGGAGATAAAGTGACTTGCCCAAGGTCACAAGGAGCCGACACCGGGAATTGAACCAGACTCCCCTGCTTCAAACTCTCAGTGCCAGTGTGTGTCTTTACTCACTGAGCCACTCCTTCTCCCAATGTAAAGGACACTTACAACCAACTAGCCATTTCTTGTTAAAAATCTCTTGTTACATGGGTATGTTGATAAAATGGTTTGGGACTGTAGCAAATAATGTTATTGGCCAGATGTTGTGGTCCCCTACAATGCATGATGTTCTGATTATGACATCAACATCATGTAATGAAGTACGTTTCTGTGTATATTTCATTAACCTAACTAACTATAGTTTACTGTGTTTATTAAACGTTCTAAAAATACATAGTATAGTCAATATGATGATATAAGCTACCATAATAAAGCTGGTGTTATCATTTGTCGGTGTTATACATGGATCCTACACAAATTGATACAGACACAAACAGTTGTCTTACAAAGTGTGTCTATGCTAATGTGCACGTGATTGACGTTACAATTGTGAGAATACTTGATAATTATCATCATGATAATGATGAAGTGACGTGATTTATATTGCAAAAATATTACCAACATTGTCATATTGGTAAATTAGAAATGCTAAATGACAGTAACATTTGCAACAAAATTGTGTTTTCTGTTAACAGTTTTACACTTGGTACATGTAGGACACATCCACACACGTGTGACTTATACATACACATGTCACAAATGTAAATTAATGTTGACTATTAATTCCTAGCATTAAAAAACACCTACATTGCTAAATATAAGATGTAGTACGCATTGTTGTGATTACAGGCATTCATGCATGGAGTGTTAGGATCAGTCAATTTCATCCGTGATGAATGAGCTCCCGTAAGTAAACAAATAAGTACAGTTATCCCCTTGTCTCCAAACACATCTATATTACATTAATGGAATTTATAAGGAAACATACATAAAATGTGATGAAATGTGAGTAATCATTTTCTAATACAATGCACATGAAAGCTCAAGAGTAGCTAAATGCATATACATGATACAGAAAGTACATGTATGTTACATTTGTGTTAAAACCAATATGTTGGGTTTTGACTTCAAATAATTATAGGAAGATTGAAGTAGGCACATCTTATGAGAGATGTCAGCAAATATACATACCATGATCAGTCATACTGGAGATATACCTATAATGCAAAGGAACAATATATAAATTGCAAACATTGACATGCCATCTTCAGTACCGTAAACAACACAGCAAAGTGTGTATTTGGTGTTAAATGTGCAACACCATGTATATTTCATGACATTCAAAATGTAAATCAGGCTGGTGTACACATCATATGGATGTACATGTTACACTGCACCAATAACATTGTATGTAAGCATACTAGAAGCATGAATGAGTATGGGCATAATATGTGTATTGTGTTAGCATAAGGAACAACACAATGCTAAAATATTAGTGCTTTGTTACCCCAGTTGTATTCACATACACACAACTAAAGTACAATTGAAGAGGGATTATATAACCTGTGCAACAATAACATACCGGTGCCACATCCCTTTGTGCACACATCAGAGAAAAGAAAGGTGTGCAACCCATATTCATCTGTGTCCTACCAGAAGGGTATATAAAAAAACATTATTGTTAAGATAACATAATGTAACTATAAAAGTAGAACTTGGAACATATATGTTTTTACTTACAAGAAAAAAATGAATTGATGAGATTCTGGCGTGTCTGGCCACCACTGGCTGTTTGTTCATTTTCAGCAGCTACATGGGTGGGATGCTCGTCTACCAAAGGCTCAGCTAGGTCTGATTGTACATTGTGCCTGAGTGCAACATTGTGCAAAATGCAACAGGCAAGGATAATATCAGACACTTTTTGAGGCTTGTATAGAAGAGCCCCACCAGTTCTGTCCAGACACCTAAATCTGGTCTTGAGTAGGCCAAATGTCCTCTCTATAACAGATCTTGTAGATATATGGGCTGCATTGTACCTCTCCTCTGCTTCAGTTTGAGGGTTTAGCACCGGAGTCAAGAGCCACGGCCTAATTCCGTATCCTGAGTCACCTATAATGAATGGAGCACACATAAGCTGACATTAGTGATCAAATTGTACAATGCCAACATTCCTAAATAAAAATGTGTTTTGTGTTAGAACATGTAAATGTGTACTCACCCAGCAGCCAACCATGTTCAAAATGTCCCTCTTCGAACGCATGGAAGACTGAAGAGTTCCTCAGGATAGAGGAATCGTGACTGGAACCAGGGAATTTGGGTACCACATGCATTATCCTCATCGTGGCATCACATACCACCTGTACATTGAGTGAATGGTAGTGCTTACGATTGCGGTACACATGCTCACTCTGACTAGGTGCAATCAAAGCAACATGTGTGCAATCGATTGCACCCAGCACACATGGTATCCCTGCTATATTATAAAAGCCAGTCCTGACTTCCAGCCACTCTGTCGCCTCTGTAGGAAAATGAATATAATTCCTAGCGCGTCTATTGAGTGCATAGAGAAACTGGGTCAAGGCCCGCGAGAATGTAGATTGCGAGACCCCGCCCACTATGCCCACAGTTGTCTGGTATGACGCGGAAGCAAGATAATGTAATGAGCACAGCATTTTAACAAGCCCAGGGACTGCACGACCTCTGGCTGTGAAAAAATCTAAATCTCCCCTTATCTCCTGATAAAGAGCTAAGATTGCTGCTGAACTCAAACGATAGCGACTTACAATCTCCTCCTCACTCATCCCATCTAACAGGGTTCTCTCCCTGTACAGACGCGGACGAGGCACAACTTGTCTCCTCTGTCTTCTCCTCTGATCTCCTGTCCCTCTCCCTGTCTCTGTCGTATCCGCGTGACTGTCCCTGTCACTGTCCCTCGGTGTGTCCCTCCCTTGCCCTATATGATTGTCTTCATCATCAAGCATGTCATAGAAAAGAATGTTCCTCCGTCTCCTAAACAATCTCAACATTTTGAAATGAGTAGCTGTGAATGATCAGGTAATGGGCGTCCTTTAAATAGGTATGTGATGATGTCAGGTGACATAGTAAAATGCAAGGTGTTACATTAACATAATAAAGTACTTCTGTGGCAAGCTGTGTGCAGTTCTTGTTATAAGTATTTGTTGTGTGTATTCTGCAGGGAATGATGATATTTGGCAATGATGTGACGTGAACCTTTGTAGAAACATTGCTTGCAAATAAATAGTTGCATGTGCAATGCATGTAACACTTGTGAACGCAACAGTCAGTCATGTAATTAGGCAAAAAGGCTGAGATTGACGTGGGAAAAGTTTTGTGTAACATGTGTAATTAGGCATGTTATTGTGACATGTTGACAACAATGAATAGTCGTGTGCATATGCATGCATTTGTGTAATGAGGATAGTTGGTATAGAATGAGTTTACAAGGTGTCCCAATGCTGAATTACTGTACATGTGTGTATAAGTTAGGTTGAAGTGCTTGTAATGCTACGGTTACAATGTAAACATGCAATGTGATTGAGCGTCCAATAAGTGACGTCATGAAAATAGGGAGGACCCAAAAGTATATGTAAACATGAGAATTTAGATGTACATGAACGTTTAAAGATGCGTGTCACATTACAAGCATTGTGTAATGTAAAGGAAGATGAATATACTGTGTATGTGTGACATGTGTGACATGTGTAACATCATGTAAATAATTGTCGCTCAGTTCAGTAAAATGTGTGATATGATGTGAGGTTCTCCTTTAAGAGTTGAGTATAGTATTTTCCCTTGGCACATCATCACATGATGAGTAATGTGACCCGCAAATGCTGCAAACATGTAAAAGTATAATGTTATGCAAATAATACACGTCAGCTGTGACACAATGCAGGGAATGCCCCCACACTGTAATGCAAATGACGTTTGTATTGTGAGCAATGAAACGTAAACAGTACTATACTGTTATACGTCCCCGCTCCATTGACTCCATTGATGTACAGAAGATTTTTTTTTCTAAGTGCCGTTCCGGCAGCCTTAGCGATCGTTCTCCCCTCCAAACTGCCAACTTTAGTTGGCGGGAGAAATTGGCCATAACATCTCAATTTCGTAGTGCCGATCAGCCCCGATAAGCTGTTTTTTTTATGTTGAATCCAGCCTATTTAAAAAAGTGGCGATCAGTGGCGAAAACAGGCTTATCGGCAGCCGACTGCCCATAACAAAATAATCGGCTCCGAAACATGGCGATATCAAGCACTTATCGGCGCTTACTGAATCTCAAACCCAATTTTGGCTATAAAATGGCGATAATTCCCTTATCAACGCTTACTGCATGAGGCCCCTAGTGACAAGATACTCCAGTGTTTTTGGAATATAGACCTAATACACTGTGCTTGTCTACTTAAAGGTGTGATGAATGAGGGACTGACATTAAGTGATCTCCTCTTCTTAGGGTGTCTCAACAGTGAAGTTCTATCCATAGAAGAAACTTCTTTAAGCGATAAATCAAGATCATACTGATTATAGCCTCTATCAATAAAACATTGATAAAGATCTTCTATGGAAAGAAAGGTATGGGAAGCGCAATAATTGGGTAATAGTAAGGAACCACCTTTAATAAATAGAATCTAACACAATGAAAAACAATATATACAAATCAATAAATATTGTGGTGCTTGAAAAAAAGTCAATAATGAGTGTAATACACTGATTGGTGCCAAGTGAAGCAGACTGCTGCTAATGAGTGTCATAGTAAACAACATTTTATTGATTTGTATATATTGTTTTTCATTGTGTTAGATTCTATTTATTAAAGGTGGTTCCTTACCATTACCCAATTATTGCGCTTCCCTTACATTTCTTTCCATATCTCATCCAACCAAGGACTGGGGTTCCTTGCTTTGGAAGCTGCATGTATTGTGGTCTTTTGGTTTTGAATACACCTTTTTTAACATCTATATTCTCCAAATATTTTGGTGCCAGACCTTTACAGTTTTGTATGCTCCGGATTGGTTCATGTCACATTATATGTATTTCACTTTATTTATTTAATTTATCATTTTTAATTTATCTTTTATATTGTCATTTTTAGATTAGTGTCCTTTTATCCTTAATTTTATTTTAATTCGGCACTCTCCTGGCGCACCCTTTTTCCTTTTATTTTTGTTCTCATAAAGATCTTCTGATTGAATTATAAAGTCTTCCTCACTAAAGCAATTTCGACGAAGCCTCATAAAGTGCCCTTTCGTTATCCCCCTGAACAGGGCTTTGGGATGGCAGCTGTTTGCTCTAAGAAAGGTATTGCGTGAATTGGGTATCCAAAATAAAGTGGTCTGATTTTGAAGGGCAGTGTCTAGTTTTAGACCTGTGATTAGTTCATGTACTTCATCGTTGCCTTATATTCACTCACAGATCCACTTAAGTGAAAAACTCCTTCACTCCAGAAAATCTGGGCAATGTCTGGTGATAGGTAAATACAATACAACATAGTGTATTATTTTATCCACTATACACATATGGAATGTCCTCAAAATAAGACAACATAATTGAATGTTGAACCTCAGTCAGGAGTGCTGTGTCTTTGCAGGTAAAGTACAGATGGAGTGGCCTAGATTTGACCACATCGAGGTAAAAACCGCAAGATGCCATCAAAACCTCGAGAGGTGGTCCGCAACATACTAATGGCCCAGCGGATTAATACAGCGGGGGCCCCTGCTGTGTGAATCCTACCGGTTCTACCTGTGCAAGAGACGCGCAGTAAGAGAGAGACTGAATAAGTCACGCTAACTGCGCGCCTCTAACAGGCGATCGCGGGGGGGGTTATTTAATTTTAATATTACAATATTGTAGCAGTTGGTCTCCAGAGCTGAACAGCATTGATTTCAGGTCCGGGGACCCCGGCTTCCCGAGTTACAGGCCCTTTTATGGGGTGCCGGTATAACCCCATAACAAATACCAAAGAAACACCAGAATTAAAAATCAAAACACAAAAATAAATTAATAAATAAAAGAAAGAAAACTAAATAAACACCATTATTAAAAAGCAAAACACAAAAAATAAACAAGAATTACAAAAATCAACAAACAAACACAAAAATTATACAAAGCAATGAAACAAAATACATTTAAAAGAAATGAAAGCAAGCATTTGCCAAAAAATGCATTGCTGGTCACTGTATGTATCTATAGCCCTAAAAGAGCATAGATAAATACATTGGTAATCAATGAGCAATTAAAAAAATACAAATTAAAAAATACAATGAAAAAAATGAAAAATTAAAATAACATACATTCAATGGTTTTTCTTACCTTTAGATGTTTTCACCATCTGATTCCAGGGGTCTCCAGAAGCTCTCGACCAAAGAAGCCATGCTCCTCAACAGCCTTTTATTGTTTATTTTTGGTGTGTTTCTTTGGTGATTGTTTTGATTGAATTTGATATTTTTGGTGGTTGTTTATTTTTTAGCTTGCCCATTGACTGTCATAGTGCTAAATCCTTCCCATATAATATGGGCATGATGTACCACTGTGCCAATCAATTGGTTTCTTGGCATTTATAATGGGTTTATTTTCTATGTATGTGTTTTATTTTCGGACTGTTTTCTTTTTAGGTTACCCATTTATTGCTATAGTGGCAAAACATGCCCATATTTTATGGGCATGCTTTAACATTGTGCCAATCAATGGGTAGCAGGGTGGAGGGTGGGGGTAGTGTCTCTGGGGTGAGTGGTTAGGCCTCTCTGGTGGGTAGTGTGCGAAGGGTGGGATAACCCTTTAATTATTATAGTGGTTACTAACTGCTAAGGTGATTAAGGGGTTAGAGACCATAAGATTGTATTTTTATTTTACTGTTGCTGACAGTGGACAAAGACAGTGATGAGGATGAGTACAGCCTTCATCAAGGCAGGGGTAAGTGCAAGTTTTATTTACTATATAAAGGCCACAGGGCCAACATAGGAATTATGAATATGAGCATAAAGACCCTCATTTGAGAACAACTAAATACTCACCCAGCATCTCCCCTAGATATTCACCCAAACGCCCAGCTAGACCTGAACCCACAACAGATTCACCTTCTTTTTTAGATCTGGTAAGAACAAGACTAGAAAGGAAGATGAAAACAGTAAAAGATATACAGAATACCCCCCAAGAGAAAAGGAAGAAAAGGGTTACATCAGACGAGGAACACGTGGAGGTACCAGTGCACAAAAGAAGAGAGTACTCTTGGGAAAGAACACCATAGCAAACAAAGGGGTTTTCAATCTCTCCTCCACAGTTTTGAATAAGGATCAATTGAACATACTTGGAAGGGGTTTGAGTTTTTCCAAAACCTGTGGACCCAGCTCCTTCCAGCTGTTCAAAGATCTACATAAGTTCACTTGCAATATCACCCTAAAGAGACACTTTCTGAAACAAGATAGGGATCTTATTTCTGACAAGGCTGCAATGGTTTCTGTAAGTAATTCAGATACGGAAATAGAAATTAAACATACTGAATTCAAAACTCAATCCAAGTTTTATCCCGCACATTCCAAGGGTCATCATATTGATACATTTTTTAATATGGTCATCAATGATTTTAATATTTTATCTCGTAATTTTAAGTCAGGTGATATTAAACACAACCTCAGTGTAAGTGAGTCCCTAGCCCTTAAAACTTTGCAAGATGACGAAAGCCTAATTATAAGACAGGCAGATAAAGGTGGGGGCGTAGTAGTCCAAAACAGGTGTGACTACGAAAAAGAAGCTTTAAGGCTTCTTAACGATACATCGTACTATGTGAAATTGCCCAAAGACCCTACAGCTGAATATCTAAGGGTGCTCAAAGCACTATTAGATAACGCAGTAGCCTTATCCGTCATCACTACAACAGAGTTTGCTTTTTTATTTTCTGAATTTCCAAGGATCCCCATATTCTACCATCTGCCGAAAATTCATAAGGCTTTGGTTGACCCACCTGGACGCCCAATTGTGTCAGGTATACAATCTATGTCAGCCAACCTTAGTCAATATGTCGATTTCTTTCTCCAACCGTATGTTGGAAAATTAACCTCTTATCTGAAGGACTCTACAGCAGTTCTAAACTTATTTAAAGATTTCAAATGGAAGAGTTCATATGTATGGATTACATGTTACATTAAATCCCTTTACACTAATATACCTCACCAGAAAGGGTTGGATGCTGTCAATTCCTTTTTGGAATTATACTCCACCTTGCATCCATTAAATAGGGAATTTATTCTAGAGTCTATTAGTTTCATATTGAAACATAACTATTTCCTGTTTCTCTCCACTTTCTACCTGCAGGTTTGCGGAACTGCAATGGGTACTAGGTTTGCCCCCAGCTTCGCAAACCTGTATGTGGGAAGGTGGGAGTCTCAGTTCATTATGCCCGACAAACCATACCACAGGAATGTCGTTGTGTGGAGACGCTACATAGACGACATCCTGTGTGTGTGGGATGGTGATTACGATTCAGCCAGTGCATTTGTAGCTAACCTGAACAGGAATGACTACAACCTTGAGTTCACACACAAGGTGGATGCCACCCAGATAGATTTTTTGGACTTAAGACTTACTTCCAAAATGGATGGCACTGTGGAGACTGAGACCTTCTTTAAGGAGGTGGATACTAGTAACTTGCTGATGGCGAATAGTAATCACAAAAAAACATGGATAAACAAAATACCAGGGGGGCAATTTGTTAGACTCAGACGTAACTGTAGTAGTTTAGAGGTTTTCAACAAACAGGCTAATAAATTATTTTTGAGATTTAGAGAGAGGGGATATCCTAAGGAACTTCTAGAAAGAGAGATCATAAGGGTACGTAATATGGATCGTAAGGATATGCTAATTCAAAATAGATCCAAGACAAAAAACAAAGAAGGTCAAAATATAAAAAATGACACTCTTAATGTGGCCTTCATTACAGATTTTAATTCTGTTCATAGGGTCATTGAAAAGGTTTTTAATAAACACTGGGGTATATTGTGCAATGATCCCATTTTGGGATCACATCTAAATACTAAACCACGGTTTATTTATAGGAGAGACAAAAATATCAAAAACTTGTTAGCACCTAGTGATGTTTTTATAAGTAATAATAATACCACATCGCAAAAGAATTGGCTAGGGCCTAAACCAAAGGGCAACTATATCCGTGGTAAGTGCACAATTTGTAAATACCAACATCCTGACAAACATACATTTTATTCGCAAATCACAAAGGAAGTTTTAATATTGATGACTTTATTTTATGTACATCCACACATATTGTATACTTATTGGAATGTGCGTGTGGGTATCAATACGTAGGCAGAACCAAACGCAGCCTTAAGGTCCGTATCCAGGAACACGTCAGAAATATTAAAAATGGTTTCGAAAAACATAGTGTATCCAGGCACTTTTTGGTACACCATAATAAAGATCCGTCAAGTCTCACTTTTAAGGGGATTCAGTTTATTCCTGTAAATAGAAGAGGTGGGGACAGAGTCAAAACACTATCTTCCAAAGAGACATATTGGATACACAAGTTAGATACTATGTCCCCTAAGGGGTTAAATGAGGATGTGGACATTTGGGCACTTTATTAAATCTTTAGCCCTCCGCCCCTTTGAACCTAGGGGATGTACTATTGATCTTTGTATCTCTGTTTTCCTTGCTTCGCTCTATTCTTTATTTCTAGCTACATCTTTTTATATAATTAATGATGGTGTCTATTTTAAGTCAACTAATATTGTGTTTCTTTTATTCCAGCATGTTTTTAATTATTTATGCTAGGTTTTGTCTATATGTAAGTTTTAATTTAATATGTATTTTTCTTTTTGTTAATAAAGTTGTTGTTTTAAAAGTAAGGTACACATCTTCCCTATCACACTGACCATTACCTATTTTAGATGATTGGTTTATTCTTAATTGGTCAACCAATAAGGTATCTCTGTGAGGTATATAAGACCTCTGGGTAATGGCCTAATTATTCCCTGAAGAAGTAGTTAATTCTACGAAACGCGTTGGATGTTATTTTCTATTGCCTTCTATCTGCTTATATTGGCTATTGCCTATTCATTGGCTTTGCCCTGATTTTACCAATCCTGTGTGCTGTTTTGGGCCTTTGTGAGACACTCTGAGAGACTGTATCACCTCCCTGCCGATTCCACCACTGCTGTGGAGACAGTGACGTCATCACACAGCGTCCCGCGACGGAGCAGCATCGTGGCACGCCGAGTGTGCCCCTGCAAGCTGCGGTCTAACCTCCGTGCAGAGGATCCACCTGCTGAGGTATAGGAGCTGCTCCAGACGGCCTGGAAGCCGGAGTGATCTCACCGAGTACCAATACCTTCAGCTGAACCTGGCTGCGTGAAGGGAAACCCCCTTGGGAGTAAAAGATTGACGTCCTGCCCCAGAACCAACGGAGTGGCACTAGCTGAGAGAAGCAAACACCTGACTCTCCTGACAACAGCTGCCGAGTGGTAAACAGTGTGATACACACTAAATGCACTTTACCAACCTTTATTATGTACGCAGATATATTACCCCTTTAATTTGAATTATATTGTTGAACTTGCTTCACCATTTGGCGTTGTGCGCTGTTTTATTTTGTTTCCATTTTATTTACTATATGCTGGCTGGGTAATGTTTTATTTTAAATGGGCAAATGCCCTATTATCCATATCTGGGTAATAGTAATTTTTGCCCATTTCTGTACTGTATGGGTTAGGGGGGTTGTTGGGGGTACAGGGGGTGGGTTGTGCATTGGTACAGTAGGTAGTAGGCATTTTAATGTTTATTGTGGTTAGAGGGATTGAGTCAATGGGGTAGTTGCCCCATTAGTTAGTTGATGATTAGGTAGTTGATGGGTGGTTAGGCCTCGGGTGCATAATGGGAGGGGTTAACCCTTTCATTACTATAGCGGTTGCTATGGCTAAGGTAATAAAGGGGTTAACCCCTCCTGCAACCTTCCCGGTAGGCCTAACCACCCACGCTGGGGCTATTAACCCCTTCACTCACCACTCTGCCCCCAATAAACCTGGTAGTCTGCCTTAACCTCTTCATTACAAAAGACAGAGAAGCCCAATGCTGCATCCAATATATATATATATATATATATATATATATATATATATATATATATATATATATATATATATATATATATATATTATATATATATATATATATATATATATATATATATATATATATATACATCCACTGTAGCACTCTCTGTAGGGTATAAATAAGGTTTTAATTCATCAAGCTAGCATGGGGTTAAATACAGAAAAAAGGAAGCGACGTTTTGGACCTCCCGGTCCATTATCAAGCTCCTAATTCAATGTGCAGCTGTAAGGATTCTGTTCGATCCATGCCGGGTTTTTACTGCAGTCTGGGTTTTCTGTCTCTCCTGCCCTTTCTGCTCTCTATGGCCATTTTGGATACTGGCAGCCTGCTTTATAAGGCTGCAGTTACCGTAGGGAGTCGCCGAACAAAGTTCTGTGTGTTTGCAGCTCCTGTCAGTCTTTGTAGTTACGCCTTACGCTCTTGCCTGTTTTGAACTCCTGTTGCTGACCCCTGTCCATGACCCCAACCTCGCTGCCTTCCACCTGCCCTGACCTCCGCTTGCCTCCTCGACTTGTCACCTCTGCCGCCAGCCCTGACCTCTGCCTGTCCCCTGGACTTTGCAACTCAGCTGCCAGCCCTAAAACCTACTTCTATACCAACTACGGATACTCTTAGAGGACTCTGCCATGGGTTGTTGTTGGTTTATTTGTATCCCTACCTCAGCCCTGTGAGTCTGCCTCCTGATTTGAGACGAGCACCGTCACATTTTGTTCGGCCAAACATGGACCCCGCTGAGGTAGCGCGAGCTGTATCTTTCCAAGGGGAACTACTTGGAGATCAAGAGACAAGCCTCGCACAGCAAAACCAACAGATGACATTCATTTCCAGATTACTTCAGAACATTATCATCCGGCTGGATACATTTCAGGTTTGTTCTACGCCTGCACCACCATTGCAGGCAGCTTCCCTGGTGCCAGTTCCGCCATCTCCTATGCCCAGAGAGCCACGGATCCCAAAACCTCCACATTATGGAGGGGACCCTATGACTTGTAGAGGATTTTTGAACCAATGTTCGATTCAGTTCCAGCTCCAGCCCTCCATGTTTAGCACTAATCGATCCAGGGTAGCCTACCTCATTTCTGAACTGGCAGATGAGGCTTTGACCTGGGCCTCCCCCCTCTGGGAAAAGGAATCTCCACTGATTAATGACTCTGCTGCCTTTCTCCAAAGACTTAGGGACCACTCCCTCTACGCCAAGCTCGAGAAGTGTCAATTCGAACAGAAGAAGATTTCTTTCCTTGGGTACTTCATCTCTTCCCATGGGTTTCAGATGGATCGTGCGAAAGTTTCGGCAGTGCTGGTCTGGTCCTTACCATTAGGTCTTAAACCGATACAATGATTTCTTGGGTTCACCAACTACTACCGACGATTCATCAGGAATTTTTCTATGGTGGTTGCACCCATTACGGCTCTTACTAAGAAAGGTGTGAATCCTAAGATATGGCCCGCTGAGTCTCTTCTGGCTTTCGAGAAGCTCTAGTCCGCCTTTGGAGACATTTGCTTGAGGGGACAGCTTCTCCGATTTCAATCCTTATAGACCACAAGAACCTCAAATACATTGAAGGGGCAAGGAAACTCGGCACGCATCAGGCGAGGTGGGCTCTCTTCTTCACTCGGTTCAACTTTGCGATCTCTTATTGTCCAGGATCCAAGAAAACAAAAGCAGATACTCTATCTCGACAATTCTCTCCTGACGGCTCCAAGGAGATAGAGCAGGAACCCATCATTCTACCTGCACAGATCATCTCTGCCCTAACTTCAGCACTTTCAGATTTCGCAGGCTCAGGCAGAGGATCCTAGATCAGCGTCCACACGTTCATCTAAATGATTTGTTCCTCCCCAATTTCGAAGTAAGTTGTTGCAATGGGGTCATAACTCCAAGACGTCTGTCACCCGGGCGTTAGGAAGACTTGCGATTTCCTTGAACGAATTTTTGGTGGCCACAGCTCCGCAGAGACGTACAGGAGTTTGTGGCAGCCTGCGTTATATGCGCTCAGACGAAGGTGCCAAGGACATTACCCTATGGATTGCTCCAACCCTTACCTGTCCCCACCCTCCCATGGACCCACCTCTCCATGGATTTTGATTGTGGAGCTGCCTCCCTCCAGGGATATGTATACTATACTGGTAGTGGTCGACCGATTCACCTAACAAGCCAATTTTGTTCCTCTCAGGAAGCTACCCACAGCATCTGAACTATCTGAGATCTTTATTAAAGAGATAGTCCACCTCCATGGAGAACCCGACGGATATAGTCTTGGATTATGGATTCCAAGTCGTAGATTTTTTTTAGATTTTGGAAGGCCATCTGCCAAAGAATGGGTATTTCCTTACATTTCTCTTCTTCCTACCATCCCCAGTCCAATGGTCTCACGGAAAGGACCAACCAGTCCTTGGAACAATTCCTCCAATGTTTTGTTTCTAAACTACAGGACGACTGGGTTGATCTGCTCCAGTGAGCTGAGTTTTCCAGTAATGCTATGAAGCACGATTCAAGCACTGGAATCACTTTGCTTCAATTGCCTTTAAGATGACGTCATGAAAAGACACATGGCTGCCCTCACATGGTATGGTAGCCAATCAGAGCGTGGGAACTCCATCCCTACTTTGATTGGCACTAGTACCATGTGACAGAGGCTTGGGGGGAAAAAGGATGTGACGTCATTGAAAGCCTGTCACATGGTACTTGAACCAATCAGAGTAGGGATGGAGTTCCCACGCTCTGATTGGCTACCATACCATGTGAGGGCGGCCATGTGTCTTTTCATGACGTCATCTTAAAGGCAATTGAAGCAAAGCCATTCTGATTGGCTGTGCTGTCATTGCCTTTAAGTGACGTCATCATTTTTTTTTTGTCGGCCAAAACACATGGTTTTCACGGCCCAATCAGGACCATGGGAACCATGACGAAAAATGTGACGTCATAGGCCTTTAAAAGCCTATGTCGTCTCATTTTGAAGCCAGACGCCGCGGAGGAAGGACCTCCGGGCAAGAAAGAAGACCAGGGCGTGGCCGCAGACGGGGAGAAGACCCCGCCCGCCCCGCTGGAAGGAGATAGAAGAAAGAAGAATACAGATGAAGATGGATTACAACTAGAAGACCCGTGGATTGGTTTGGATTTTTAGTTTAATGTTTATTATTTTATGGTTTTTTATTTTATGGGTTCCTGATCGTGGATTGGTTCGTGAGTAAGCTGCGCAACGGGAGTCGGTGGGGCCAAGTAATGGTAAGTGAACTAAAGAAATGTATTTTATTTAACTTGTTAATTTTTTCAAAAGGTTTTTTAACATGTGTATTTTTTTTTTTGTGGTATATCATTTCTTGCCACTGTATGTATGTATGTATATATGTCTAGAGAGATATATACATACAGGGTAAGAAATGATGTTGTTTTAAATGCTTGATTTGATGTGTTTTAAATTAATTTGTCTATGCTGCTATGCTTTATTGTGAGTTTAAAGTATTTTAAAATTAGATAGATGTATTCCTTGGTATTGTATTGTGTGTTGCCTTGGTTTTAAAGGTTGTATTCTGGTACTGTATTTTTTCACAGGCTAAATTGTTCTGCTCCAGGCGTGAATTAGTTAATTGTTTCATTGTTCTTGATGGAGTGTGAATTGTTTAGGGATGTAAATAATGATTGCTAATTGATTTTTGTTTACTTGGTTGATTCATTTGCAGAATGTATATGGTGCATAGATTTTATGCATCATATATATTGGAATGTGAGGTTTTTCATTGGTTTGTGATGATATAGATTGTGAAATCAGTTAGGATTTTTAAAGGAAATTGATTTTAATGTAGTGTCTGTATGGAGCAGTGTTTGGTTGTAGGACAGTATGCTTTTGATAACCCTTCTACATTTATTTGTATATTGGTTCATCGAGTGTATATATACTGTGTATATATATATATATATATATACTGTATATATATATATCTCTCTGTCTCTGTATGTATATATATACAGTATATATATACTGTATATAGTTGCATGATGTATGTATATATACAGTATATATATATACACAGTATATACTGTATATGTATAGGGATTGTTATTATATATATACTGTATATATACAGTATACACTGGCGACACACTTTATTCGAGCTCGGCTAGTCCCACGAATTCGGGTATACCCGGGTGTATTGAGGTTTGTGACTGTTTTCTGCCCGAGTGCATTGGGTTATTTTCCAGGCAGGGATTGAAGCATTTTATTCCCGCTGGCTGCAATACTGCACAGTATATATATATATATATATATATACTGCATTACAATTCATGAATTTATGCCATCTGGTAGACACGCGAAGCATTGCAGCCTATTAAATCCTAATCATTATCATTTAACAGATCAGCCGCACGTCAGCCAGGCATGAACCCAGGCTGGGAAGGCAAACGCAACGGGGCTTGTCAGAGGTGAGGAGCGGCGCATTCCAGGTATCTGCCAGGTACATACTGGGTATTTGCTCGAATAAAGTGTGTCGGTGCAGTATATATACAGTATATATTTATTTCTCTTCATGTATTTATTTATTTATTTAGATTTATTTATTAATTGTGGGGCTGCTGTGCGTGAATTTTTTTTATTGAGGTAGCGGGGATGGGTGAAGGGGGTGTTTGGCCCTTGGTGTGATTTTAGGACTTGCGGGGGGGTTCCGGGTGCACTTAACCCCTTCAGCGGCCGTAGCAGTTAGTACCGCTACGGTCGTGAAGGGGTTAAGTGCACCCGCTACCCCCCCGCAAGCCCTAAACAACCACCGATGGGGCTAATACCCCCTTCACCCACCCCCACTACCCACAATACAAAAAATTCACACACAGCAGCAGCAGCACAATTAATAAATAAATCTAAATAAATAAATGAATATAAATAAATACATTTAAAATACATTTTTATTGATAGTGTAGATGTGCAGAGGGTCTCCGGAGCTGAACCGCTGTGGTTTTAGGTCTGGGGACCCCCTGCTCCCCGAGATACAGGCCCCTTTAGGGGGTGCCGGTATCCCTCTGCTCTGCTTGGTTTACAGGCCGCGATCACGTGATCGGGCCCTTTAAACGCAGATGGATACCGGCACCTCATAAAGGGGGCTGTATCTCAGGAAGCAGGGGGTCCCCCGACCTGAAACCAACGCGGTTCAGCTCCGGAGACCCCCTGCACATCTACACTATAATTAAAAATGTATTTCAAATGTATTTATTTATAGTCATTTATTTATTGATTTATTTAGATTTATTTATTTATTTTTTGGCGGTTGCTGTGTGTGAGTTTTTTTTTATTGTGGGTAGCGGGGGTGGGTGAAGGGGGTATTAGCCCCAACGGTGCTTGTTTAGGGCTTGCGGGGGGGGTAGCGGGAGGGCTTAACCCTTTCATGACCGTAGCGGTATTAACTGCTACGGTCGTGAAGGGGTTAAGTGCACCCGCAACCCCCCTGCAAGTCCTAAACTCACACCAAGGGCCAAATACCCCCTTCACCCACCCCCGCTACCCACAATAAAGCAGGCACGGTGGGTTAACCCCTTCATTGCCTTAGCGGCTATCCGCTATGGTAATGAAGCAGCATTTCTGTATTTTTAATAATATTGTGCAGGAGCAGGGGGTCCCCTGAGCATTAATTTCTGGCTCAGGGAACCCCCTGCTCACTGTACAATATTATTAAAAGATAGCTATAGATAGAAACCTCGCTCAAAAACCCCTTGTTGGTTAGGGCGTGCTGCCTAGGGAGTGGATATATGAACAGATAATGAGTGTATCTAGAGAGGTACACAAAAAAAGAATCCCTTTGTAGGCGCACCGCAGACCGTTATAGAATAAATGTGGTCAGGGGAAAAAAATGTGTTTAACAAAATAATAAATATTTTTAATCAAATTTGTGATTGTGTAATAAAAATAGCAAATATTAAAAAACTAGTATTTACTATATTAAAAGACACTAGTTATGTCACAACGGTAGGTCCAGAGGAACTACTCTGGGCCCATCAGCAGATATAGCTAATGTTAATTCACTGTGATGCCTTAGATGTTAAGCATATATCTAATGTATGTCAAAGTATGTCCTGAAGTGGATGTTAGCCACTCAAATATGACACCTAGTGGTGCTGAGATGTTTCACACCCTATGCCTTAAGCTTTATTATTTAATGCCTCTGTACTTTAATGTTACCACTAGCAGTGTGTGGTCCCGCGAGTAGATGCACGGTTAGGATCCGCCATGCATATAGCTACAGTCTATGGAGGGTCCTTAGCTGTTCTGTGTGGCTGGCTGGGTAAGTATTGCTCTGGTGCGGATACAAATATGCCCTGATGGTGTGTGGCTACCTCGTTCTGGTCACATGTATAGTATCTCAGCAGTGATGGGGTTAATACCCACTATACATATGGAGATATTGCTCTGTGTGTTTTAGCTGGGCGCGCAGGCACACTGTAGTTTGGAGCTAGAAATAAACTTGTTAGTTAGTTTTAAGGTGTCTGCGTTCACTTCGGTGAATACTTGCCGTGTCGCCCCTTGCGCCCCTTGATTTTTGCCCCGTAGACCCCGTGCACATATATTTTGGATGTCGGGGAGTACACACTTTGCGTTATTGTATCCGACACACTTCTATATGTGCCTGCAGTGTCTGTATCTAATTCCAAAAAGTATTGCTGTGTTTAATTAGCAAACCTGGTAGTTTATTGTCAGTGCAGTCATTGTTATATTGTTATGACAAACTGTGAGGCTCCGGCATAGGGTGGGATACATCTCAGCACCACTAGGTGTCATATTTGAGTGGCTAACATCCACTTCAGGACATACTTTGACATACATTAGATATATGCTTAACATCTAAGGCATCACAGTGAATTAACATTAGCTATATCTGCTGATGGGCCCAGAGTAGTTCCTCTGGACCTACCGTTGTGACATAACTAGTGTCTTTTAATATAGTAAATACTAGTTTTTTAATATTTGCTATTTTTATTACACAATCACAAATTTGATTAAAAATATTTATTATTTTGTTAAACACATTTTTTTCCCCTGACCACATTTATTCTATAACGGTCTGCGGTGCGCCTACAATATTATTAAAATACAGAAATGCTGCTTCGTTACCGTAGCACATAGCCGCTAAGGTAAGGAACGAGTGTTTATTTATATATGTTTTTTATTCATACTGTACATGTGCAGAGGGTCTCCGGAGCAGAAACTTTTGGTTTTAGGTCTGGGGACCCCCTGCTTCCCGAGATACAGGCCCCTTTAGGGGGTGCCGGTATCCCTCTGCTCTGCTTGGTTTACAGGCCGCGATCACGTGATCGGGACCTTTAAACGCAGAGGGATACCGGCACCTCATAAAGGGGGCTGTATCTCGGGAAGCAGGGGGTCCCCCGACCTGAAACCAATGCGGTTCAGCTCCGGAGACCCCCTGCACATCTACACTATCAATAAAAATGTATTTTCAATAATTTTTAATGTGACGATGTTTGCGCAGAGAGAGCAGCGGTTCTCTCTCTGCTGCAAACACATCTCGCCAGGGGACGGCCTATAGTATCATTGATGTGCATATACAGTACTGTATGTGTATGTTAGGGGTTATAGGGGTTGTTATACAGTATATATATATATATATATATATATATATATATATATATATATATATATATATATATATATATATATATATATATATACATATACATATATATACTGCATTACAATTCATGAATTTATGCCATCTGGCGGTCACGCGAAGCATTTCAGCCTAGTAAATCCTGAACCATTATTAATTAACACATCAACCGCGCGTCTGCCGTGTAATGCGCCTGGCTGGGAAGGCAAAAGGAGCCCGGCATGCTCCAGGTGAACAGAGTGGCATTCCAGGAACATGCCAGGTACATGCCAGTGATTAGTAAGAATAAATGCTGCCGCTGCTGTAGATGCAAAAATAAATTCAAAATAAATTAGACAGCAATACAATGTTGCAATATAGACGATTATAGTTAGTCCAGGGGGTACTTCACTCTTTCAGTAATAAAAAAGGGGATAATATTCCCAAAGGGATGGGGAAAGAACTTCTAAAAAATATATATAATATATAATCTAAAAATTACATACTATAAAAAAAATATTATAAAAAATATCTCTCTAAAAAATGTAGATGGTAAAAGTAATACATATTAAAATATATATTAAAATAGTTGGGAGAAATATAAAAGAGGTGTGTATACAAAATAAATAAATATATAAACAGTAAGGACAGTATAAAATGGGTATACTGAAAGGATGAAGTTACCGTATGAGGCTATGGAGAAGCTAGTGGGAGATCTATTGATCTAGCACTAGACTAAAAAGACACCCAATTCTACATTACTGTATGTCGATATTGAGACCACTGGTTGTGAAGGTTTTGAGTACTGTTAGTGGATCCAAAATGTTTCTTTTTTGGTGAGCTGGGTGTCTCTATTACCACCCCTCCAGTGTGTTGGCACTTGCTCTATTCCTTGACATTTTAGTCCTGCTGTGTAGTGGTCTTGTTGAAACACGTGTGTTTACTGTAGATGCATCAGAAATGTTCTATTTCACCTGTACATTTCGGTAATTAATATTACATATCTACTTCTTTCAAAGATGTTGACATCTCCGTTCCAGACAGAAGAGCATGTCAATGGATGTATCCAAACACTGAACAACTGACACCTTTTACATACTGTCCACACACATACAGTCCTGCTCCTTTTGCACCTGCCTTGAGCTGGCGTGCTTTTTGAAGCGCATTTTTAAAGAACGATCACTTATCGTAGCTTTGAGAATCGCGCAGACTGGCAGAAATCAGTGCATATAGCTGATCGTACGAGCTTTGTGGGACTTAGAAATTTCTTGAAAAAAGGCTGTTTTAGAGCGTAAAGTGCCTGTTATCACTGCTCTGTGAATCGAACTGAGCGCAATATCACGTTCTTAAAGCACTATGCGCTCTTAAAACGACTTATCACTGTTTAGTGCATATCCCACAATATGGCTTTCGAATCACTTGAATTCCATTGACAGACATCATAAGAGTGACCACTGAGGGAACACATACATGTATAATATATATATATATACAGGGGACCTCTTCAGACTCTTGCCAAAGGGTTATTGTAGGCCTAAAATGTTGAGTCTCTCTGTGCCTATGTGTCAACCTGGTCATTTTCTATCATCTTGATTGGTAAATGTACCTTTGTACCTTTTTTTGTACCTACCTTTTCGTATGTTTATATGATTCAGTATGTTGTGAATGGTTTTTCTTGTGTTTCAGTATACTACCAAAATATACAATGCCTTTTAGCACACGGAAAATGTTGTTGATTTTTTTCCCCTGGCATATCCCTTTCCTGCATCCTGTATTAAAATAATTTTGTACCCTAGGATTTTTTAATAAATCCTACCACCTTACCCTATGGTAGAAAAGTGTATGCTACCATTTTTAGGGCATTTTTAATGTGTGCAAATGAGCTGCATATTACAATCCATTTCTGAATAAATAATTCCAAATTATATCTTTGCGATCCCATTTTGTAATGATGCCACATTTGAATGCAGCCATATCGACCTTTCCTGATATGTCGATATATCGAAATATCGATATGGCTGTGGCTAGGGAGAAGGAGTGGCTCAGTGAGTAAAGAATGACTGGCACTGAGTTTGAAGAACACTGGCACATGGTTCAATTCCTGGTGTTGGGTCCTTGTGACCTTGGGCAAGTTACTGTATCTCTTCAGGCACCAAAAACATAGATTGTAAACTCTACTGTCTACAAAATGTCTACGCAACACTAGCAGCGCTATATAAGAACATGCTATTATTATCATTATAATACAGTATTATATGTGAGTCTTCTGTTGCACAGCAATGCAAGCAAAGTAGGTGCATATTAAGATGGAGGTGTACAGTATCTAGAACTACATTCAATGTAATGATACAGCCCCATAGAATTCCATGATTCTGCACCTGCTAACAAAAAGAAGAATGAAATTGCCGAGTACAGCAACAGCAGCTATGCTACTGAATTCCTGCACAAAAGCCTTGACCGGTGCATACTGTAATTGTCACAAAAAGAAACGAAGGTAGATTTATACTGCAGCAAAACAAAAATATTATTTTTCATTGTTGCTGTGAGCAACAGGTCTGTCAGCCTTGGTGGGCTGCAATTCATGTACTTCTCTCCATGCAGTCCACTGATATATCAAGGCTTGAAGGGAATCTTTTCGCATCATAAATTCTGTTTTTCAGTAAAAAAAAAAAACCTCTTGCAGAGTTTTCTGCAGAATATCTAATAATCTGATTAAATCTAATAATTTTCAAAAAAATTGACGATAAATCACAGAGATTAATCAAATAAAAAAAGTGCAGCGCTGCATGGGGACTGAATGGAAACGTAGTGTTGACTCTTCTGTTGAGCAGCACTCCAGCATGGCCTGAACCTCCCCCTTCACCACAGCAGAGGGCAGCACCGCTCATCCCTACAAGTAGTCTGTGCTGCTGCATGGCCAGGGCAGCCAGGAAATATCGTGTGGATCCTCCCCTTCCTTAACCCACGTGTTCTTGTGTGTTTCTCAGGAAGAGAGGAAACGCTGCTTGGGTTCCCCTGCAGTTAAGTACAGTACATAGAGGCAGCATGCTCCGTGGTCTACAGTCATGTCCCCGGCACCTGCTGGTGTGTGAGAAGTCCAGCTTTCTGCAGGAGAAGTCCCGGCACTCTGCACACGTGGAAACACATTACTACAACTGCTCTGTGAGTGTGTAACACTGCAACACCGTACACGTTCCATACATGCCTGTCACACAAGCACAGAGCGTTCATCTCCCTGTGAGACTAGAATGTATCTGTCAGATACCCTTACAGAAATGATTTGTCTTGTCATGTTGCTGGAGCGTCTTGTACTGTAGGGTTGGGAGTTAATAGGATATTAGTTCTCACTGATGGAGATGTTGCATGATTGCACCTCACCTACTAAAGTACAGTATACACTGTGACTGCAACACTTTCCTTTTACTACAGAAGTGTTTTTTTTTATCCTTTTAAATATGACTTCTTAAATCAACTGGATCTAGATGTCAGAAGCCTGAAATAATTAATAAAAGGAAAGCAGCTGTTCTTTCGTCTTACTTACTTTTTGGGGGGACGACGACATAATTACTACTTTTCATGAAAGCATTATAAGGCTGCCTGTATATTAACTAATAACTATATGTCCACATTTATGTTTCTATAACAAAATATATGTGTGTGTGTGTGTGTGTGTGTGTGTGTATATATATATATATATATACACACACACACACACACACACACACACACACTGCTCTTCTATCAACTCTTCCACATTATAATGTATATAACTGGTAGCTCTTGTGAATATTTTGTCAGACAATAAGATATGTCACTGTGTTCTATGGTTCTCTGTTTTATGGTGTAAGAGCACAACCTTTGGGGATCTTCAATATTTACCAAACTAGGTGATGTATTGTGCTACCCTGGCAGGTGACTCCTGTTGCCCCATATTATGAACCCTTGGCACAAATGCATGCAATCAGAAACACAATACATAGTGAGAAGAGGGATAATGCAACAATAATTATTTTATATATATTTTATATGTATGGTGTCAACATATGCATACAACAGTGACAACAGTGCAGTACAATGTTGGAGGGCCAATAACCTTGTATGGAAAGCATACATGTTAAGACAAAATAAGACAGGAAGGAGGTCCCTTTCCCAAAGAGTTTACAATCTAGAAATACATGTGACCGCAATCCATGATTAGAAGTTGCAGCATTAACTCCATTTCCCATCTTCTCACAATATTTAACGAAGGTGTTTTCTTAACAAATCATAAAGTAGAAGGCAATGTGGTGACTGTTTCCTCTGGTATTCAGCCAATGCATATATATTATATTCCTGTTAACCTAACATGGCATTAGATTCATGGCGTGATGCTATAAAAAAAAACATGTATCTCTGTAGCGCTACTCTCTAGTGAACTAAATATATATATGTGCATGATGGCAAGTGAAAAGCTACAATACTAAACAAACCTTATAACATCTATAAGGTGTACAAAATACACAAAAAGTTATATAAACCGTGCTAAGAATATCTACGTATATAGTGGGATAATAAAAAAAAAAAAACTATCAATACCATAAAGGAAAAAAGTCCAAAATATAACTATAGATTGAAAGTCTGTCCTCGGGTGCTGCTTTCCAGAATTTGCCTTCCAATAGTAGAAATCCCAGTCATCCAAATGAGGAATGCACTGTCCAGTGGGCATAAAAAGGGAGAAATATTGTGTAATATGTTAAGGAAAATATATATTATGCCAGGTAAATAATAACTCTCAAAGGTATTAAGATTTTTCAGCATGTAATACAGACTCCTCAGTCATAGGAGCAGTTGTGACTCCTTGACAGTGATATGTTTGGTAGTTAGGGCTTCCAGCGGTTAATGGCTTGTGATCGTGTTTCACCCGGTAACTCTCACCAGCCACGTCTTTCCGCTTCCGCGTTTCAAAGGGATCCAGCAGTCCAAGCCTCTTTCTCGTCCACCTCACCAACTCTCCACTACTGCAATGTCTGTAATGTCATCCAACATATTTCGCCAATAGTGTACTGGTTTTAGGGACTATAGCTGGGTCCCCTGGCTAATTTTATAGTCCATGACTCCTCCCACTCAATGAGTATTTAACCGCTTTGGTGTCAATCGTTATAACTTGGTACCTATCTATACATACTGTATATATTGATAAAATCTAATACAAATTATTTTGGCAACATAAATACATAATATACAAGGACTTAATTATAAATATCTTATCGGCATATATAGAAAATAGCGGATGCTGTATGTTACAGACCAAATCAGCTTGCGTGCACTAGAAAACCTTTATGCATATATTCAAGCATGTAGAAAATCTTTTATGCTTTTCATATAAAAAATCTTTATATACTGTAGTGCCGACGGTTATTCTAAAACAAATCAGTGGCAATTACCAAAAAGACCCAGGTACATGCTGGGTACATTTCAGTGACATTCCTACAGAGGCTAATGGCCCATCGGATTAACAGCGGGTGTCACTGGCAGTCCCATTCAAATTGAATGGGACTGCCAGGAACCCCTGCTGTGTAAATCCGATGGGCCATTAGCCTCTGCAGAAATGTCACAGAAATGTACCCAGCATGTTACCTGGCTAGTTTAAGGCAAGTTTTAGAATACTCATTGGCTCGTCTGTACTAAAGTAATTTTTTAAAATCATTAATATATATATATATATATATATATATATATATATATATATATATATATATATATATATATATATATATATATATATATATGGGAAGATAATTGCGTGGGGAAAAAGGTGTGATTTAAAAAAAAAAATTTTTTTACTATGAGTGATTTATCATCCCCCAAAAATACTCAAGATAAGCAATTAAAGGGGCACATTACTATTCAAAAACCAACTACTATTTTTTATAAAGCAAATGAAATAAACTGTGACATATTATATACAAAATATTATAAATGATTCATTGATGGTGTGCCTGACTTTCAACAGGTGTCTGTTTTATTACCCGAGTGTGGACCTTTACCAGAACGGATTAAAAACACCATTGGCAATATTGGGACATATTACCTTGTGAAGAATCTACCTGTATATGAGTTTGTAAAGGAAGAGTTTATCAACACATTTATAAAGAAAGGTAAGGGAAATGTTACCCACTCACTAAGCTTTTAATACTGCATGTTTTTTTGTTAGGTTTCACTAACTATTTTCTTACTCTTTGACGTGGTAATATTCTGCAGTTCTTATACTATTGTTAAGTTGTTTTCTATTTCAATAACTTAAAATATTGTTCTTATATTTCACTAAAAAAATGTAGCTGTCCGTAAACATTGACAGTTGGGGCAACAAGTAATCAGAAATTGGACCCTCGCATTTTTAAAATGTATACCTGCTTACAAAGGTGGCCAAAAATATAAAATACTTGGGAGCCAGGCAGACGTTTCAGGAGCCAGCATTTTGTTAGGGGGAGGGATTGTGGTGTTCCAGCTACCCCTCGGCGGCTCTTGTCACTTTGTGTGCGTCAGTGCATCTGTCACACACTCTCTCTACTGACACTCTCTACTGACACACTCTCTACTGACACACTCTCTACTGACACACACTCTACTGACACACTCTCTACTGACACACACTCTACTGACACACACTCTACTGACACACACTCTACTGACACACACTCTACTGACACACTCTCTACTGACACACTCTCTACTGACACACTCTCTACTGACACACTCTCTACTGACACACACTCTACTGACACACTCTCTACTGACACACACTCTACTGACACACTCTCTACTGACACACTCTCTACTGACACACTCTCTACTGACACTCTCTCTACTGACACTCTCTCTACTGGCTCTCGCTCACGCACTCTACTGGCGCTCACTCGCACGCGACTGGCTCTCACACGCACGCGACTGGCTCTCACACGCACGCGACTGGCTCTCACACGCACGCGGCTGGCTCTCACACGCACGCGGCTGGCTCTCACACGCACGCGGCTGGCTCTCACACGCACGCGGCTGGCTCTCACACGCACGCGGCTGGCTCTCACACGCAGGCGGCTGGCTCTCACACGCACGCGGCTGGCTCTCACTCGCACGCGGCCGGCTCTCACTCGCACGCGGCCGGCTCTCACTCGCACGCGGCTGGCTCTCTCTCACGCTACTAATCCGGCTTTGATGTCGCAGCAGTGATTGACAGGTCAGTCATTACTGCTCAGGCACTAGAGTGGAAATTGTAGGTGACCAGGCACCCTGGATTTTTTTCATCATTGCGCTTCTTAATTCTTATTAACTGTATGTATTTTTCATGTTTATTACCTATGTTTACAAAACGATACAATATGACATTGGAAAACACATTTTGGGCAATATTTTAGTTCGACAGAGAGACATGTCGTCTGCCTCGTAGTCTACATTTACAAGGAACTCCAATGTGAAAAATATTGATAGAATATATTGTTTGTCATGCTCAAATATTTCTTGCCTGTTTTTAACATTAATATAAATATTATAGGTTCATTTTATGCGCTTTCGTATCACACAAGAATTGACCAAGATAATACTGCGGCTGTACTGCCATCAGGTAATGTGTGTGTGTGTGTGTGTGTGTGTGTGTGTGTATGTATATATATATATGTATGTATGCATGTATTCTCCTAAAACACAAATGCAATAGAGAACCCGTCCATGGTGCAGGTCACTTTAATTCAATATATAGCTATCAATAGATAGCGGGTAACATTTAGACTTGCCCTCAAAAAGAAAGCCACAACACAAAAGTAAACTAATGGTGTAACTATGAGTTATGGTGTAACTTACAGATGTAACAGTATTGCCAGTTGCACAATCAAGTGGTGATGGGTATCAATTAAAAGAACCAGCGCTTAAATGAAAGCACAAGTTGAAACTGTTTGATGTAATATGAAAAAAGTGAATGATGGTGCTAGTAAGACAGTGTTAGGAACATGCTACTCAAAGTAGCGCCAATGGGATAAAAATAATTAAAACTGGAAAAGAAGAAATTGGAATGTAAAGATGGATGACAATAAAAATCGGTAAATTAGAAAAGAATAAAAAATACAAAGTAAGATAAATAGAAATAACTTTGAAATAAACAGATACTGCCTAAGAATTCAACTATAATTTTAAAAGGAATTGAAATCGGAAAAATACAGATTAGTACCAAGTGAACTAAAGAAACAAGCCAACACAGAAACTGCTCTTAGCACGGAAAATAACAATGTCAAAACATTTCTAAAGGGGTTTACGCAACGCAACCAGCTGCACTTTTTTAGATTTAAGGTGTGAAAAGTAATGGTCACAGTTTTTAGTATAAAACAATGAATTGACTGTAATTCGTGTTGCGTCGTCTATACTAGATTGCCCCTGTTCGAAGTTTCAAAGCCCAATTTTTAGGGCACAAAATAAATATTGTTGCTGGCTTTAGCCGTGCAGGGAGAGTGACTGAGCTCTTACAAGACAGGTGCAGCCCGGAAGGGTTCACACAGCGTGAGTCCCATTCAGACGCAGGGACACTCGCTGTGGTAATCCCGGTGGGCCATTACAGCCTGACCATGGACTGTCCACACTTTGCACACTGTGCTCTGTCCCATGAGCGTGGAAGCTGATAGATAGAAAAGACAGCATTGGTATAACTGACCAAACATTCAATTTAATTAGCACATAGACTTTGGGATTATAAAAAGAGGGCACTATGCTGCCTATACACAGCCGTCTATCCCTTGAGAAAAGAACACAGAGGTTCCGAAACGCGTTGGGTTGCCATAAGTTTGTTTACTGGTTGCAATCGTGACAACCTCCTAGTGACATCACGTAGCTGCGATCCCCCCAAGCACCAAACAAGCAGTCAAGGAAACCGCCTGCGAGGGAGAAGAGGATGCCGGCAGCTGAAACAGCATCTCACGAGAATCTGTCCCTGCACCTGCGGATACAGGATTTTACCTATGTTCACTTGTTTAAAAGCATTATTTTTGAGAGTACTCTCTCCACTCTACTTCTACTTGTCATATTGCATTAAAGTAACCTGAACCATGGAAGTGGTCTCTCTTGTGTTTATGTTATGAAGAATGGAGAGAGGACTGTTTCCACTTAAGCTGAACTACAACCTGACCTTGACACTTCACATTTACTAGTGCTGTGGGGACTTGAATGTACACTACTTGTATTTTTTTATATTGGTATTATTTTATGTCTTTTGAGCACACTTTGAATTGTGCTTGTTGTGTGTGTGTGTGGTTATCTATATCTAGTGCGCATAAAATTTCCACCCTGATGGCGCCTATGCTGTGCACAGTGGTGACAAGCTAGTCACCACTGTCTAGTGAGGGGCAGGGGGTGGAGCTAGTTAAAGCGCTCCAGTACTTGGCCAGCCCCTGCTCTCAATACACTGTGCTGAGGAGAGGAGTGTCTGTGCGTGCGGGAGGGAGGGTCAGTGTGAGGATTCAGGGATCGCGGCGTCCGCGCCCTGGTGCCTCTTCACCTGCATTAACCCCCGCTGCCGTGGCGCGCGCCCCTCGCTGGCGTCACTCACCTCCGGTGGCTCTGGGGGTTCCCCGCTGTCCTCTTCGTCCTCGGGCTCCTGCGGGATCTTCATGCTCTCATGCGGCTGCTACCGGTTACGAGCGCGCGCCCGTCTCTGTTACAGAGCACGCGCAGGACTCTCTTAAAGACTGCTCACCTGTATCCTCCTTTGGACAGCCTATTCAGGACAGCTTCATGCACTCCTCCAGGCCTGCGCCCTCTTCCTATTGGTCAGCCATGCTTTATATTGCCTGTCCTGCCATTCATTCATTGCTCGACATAGTTTCCACTAGGACACTACTCTGGCATTCTCTCTCTCATTCTCTCAGGTTAAGACTTGGCTTGGTGGACGTCTATCTCTGGCTCTTGACCCCTGCTTGGACAACGACCTTCCGGAATTCTCCAATCCCTGACCTTGGCTAAACGGCAACGACGACGGCACTTCTACACCGGTACCGGCAAGTATTGCTAGCTAAACGTCACCTGGCCTGGCAACGCCTAATCACCACACTCCGGACACGCTCCTTTTGCTGCGGGTGCGTGCCCATATACGTTCCTCACCTCAGTAGAAGGGACGGGTCTGGTCTGCAGGCAGCACCGGCGTAACATTATGTCGAGCCCACAAGATGCAGACCAGACTGATGTGGACTCTATGATGACGGCCATGTACCAACAAATCCAGGCCTTAACGGATCAAGTGGCTCTCCTCTCCCAACAGGTACAGGACCTTTCTCTACAGGCACCGCCTGCGCCTGCGCCGCTGGCGCAGTCCGATTCAACTTCCACTTTATCCTCAGCTCCGAAGATTCCGGCTCCGAAGCCCTACGCAGGGGACCCCCACGCTTGTCGTGGCTTTCTCAACCAGTGTGAGATCCAGTTCGAGATGGCTACGCGGCTGTATGCTACTGGCCGGGAAAAGGTAGCCTATGTATATAGTCTTCTCACAGGTAATGCACTGGCATGGGCCTCTCCGATCTGGGAGCTACGCCCAGATATTACCCGAGATTACGCAGCCTTCAGACGAGACTTTCGACAGGTCTTCGATACTCCCGCACGACAAGAGACTGCTTCTGATTCCCTGCTGGAGCTTACACAGGGACGTCGGCCTGTGGCCCAATACGCCTTGGAATTCAGAACCATAGCAGCTGAGACTCGTTGGGGTCAGGAGGCCTTAGTCTCCGTCTTCTGGAAAGGCTTATTGGACTCCTTGAAGGATGAACTTGCTTCTCAACCCAGGCCAGAACTGCTGGAGGACCTCATCACCCTGGCCATTCGTATGGACCAGCGTCTTCAGGTACGCCGCGCTCAGCGTCAGCAACCCCGGTCTACGCCTTTCCGTGCTCCCTTTTCCAGGTCCTCTACTACCCCGAGACCCGTCTTCTCTCCGCTGCTGACGCTGGAGGCCCCCGAGCCGATGCAACTCGGAGTCCAGCAACCTCGGATACCGCTACGACAACTTCGCTCTACTGGACAGTCGTGCCATCATTGCGGATCTTCTGAGCAGCGCACTCGTAACAATCCACCATCTTCGGGAAACGACCAAGCCCAGTGAGTACGAAGGGGCGCTCCCTGGGTGCTAATTCTCCTTGTCCCCCATCCAGAAGGGAACTTCCTAAAAGATTGACCATTCCCGTTTCCATTTCTGGTCCGACCTTCCGCACCTCCACAGCAGCATTTATCGATTCCGGCGCAGGAGGGAACTTCATGGATCAGACCTTTTCTGAACAAAATCAGATTCCACTTTCCAAAAAGAACTCCCCCGTTGCCTTGGTCGGGATTGATAATCGGTCTCTCACTCCGGCTTATATCTCCTTGGAGACCGGTCCTATCACCCTTTCTACTCATTCTCACCAAGAGACTCTGGGCTTTGACGTGATTCATGCTCCGGGAACACCGATTACGCTCGGCTTGCCCTGGTTACAGAAGCACAATCTGCTCATCGATTGGGTATCCCCTAATCCTATTGACTGGAGGTCAAGGTCAGAGGAATCTTCTTTGTCTACCGAACGACCATCTTTTCTATTAGCTAACACATCCAGTCCTCTGAGGGAGTTACCTTCTCCGTACGCGGGATTTTTGGACGTTTTTAGCAAGACACAGTCTGAGCTCCTACCCCCTTATCGTTCCTACGATTGTCCGATTGACCTGGTACCTGGATATACCTTGCCAAAGGCCAACTCTTACCCTCTCTCGTTGCCCGAGACGGAAGCTATGGACGAATATATTCGTGAGAATCTTAAGCGGGGCTTCATACGTCATTCCAACTCCCCTGCAGGGGCCGGATTCTTCTTTGTCAAGAAAAAGGATGGTACTCTTAGACCATGTATTGATTACCGGGGTCTGAATCAGATTACGGTGAAGAATCGTTATCCACTCCCACTCATCTCCGAACTCTTTGATAGACTTCAGGGGGCCAACCTCTTTACTAAACTTGACCTTCGTGGGGCATATAATCTCGTCCGCATCCGCGAGGGCGATGAATGGAAGACTGCCTTCAACACCCGTAGCGGACACTACGAATATCTAGTGATGCCCTTCGGTTTGTGCAATGCACCAGCAGTTTTTCAGGACTTCATCAATGACATTTTTCGGGACGTTCTCAATCGCTTTGTCATTGTCTACCTGGATGACATCCTTATTTTTTCTAAAAACTTACAGGACCATAACATCCATACGATGTTTGTGCTTTCACGCCTCCGAGAGAACCGGTTGTTTGCTAAAATGGAGAAATGCATTTTTCACCAGTCTACCACTTCCTTTCTCGGATACATCATCTCCAACAGAGGCTTGGCCATGGACCCAGAGAAACTGATAGCCGTCGTGGATTGGCCGCAATCCACTTCCCTCAAATCTATTCAACGGTTTTTAGGTTTTGCCAACTATTACCGGAAGTTTATCCGTAACTTTTCTACCATTGTCGCCCCTATCATGGCACTCACCCAAAAAGGTGCAGATCCTTCATCTTGGTCTTCTGAGGCAGTCACGGCCTTCGAAACGCTGAAACAAGCTTTTGACTCTGCTCCCATCCTTCGACACCCAGACACTAATTTCCCATTCACCCTAGAGGTTGACGCTTCGGACTGTGGGGCTGGTGCGGTTTTGTCTCAGAGATTTTCTTCCCAGGATAAACTTCATCCTTGCGGGTTTTTCTCCAAAAAGTTTTCTTCTGCAGAGAGAAATTATGACGTGGGCAATAGGGAACTTTTGGCCGTCAAGTTGGCCCTTCAAGAATGGAGGCATCTTCTGGAGGGGTCTAAAGAGCCATTCATTATTCTCACGGACCATAAAAACTTATTATACATTGAGAATGCCCGTCGTCTAGGTCCTCGCCAAGCCCGCTGGTCGTTATTTTTCTCCAGATTTAATTTTGTTCTCTCATATATTCCCGGCACTAAGAACGTCAAGGCGGAGGCTCTCTCCCGGCAATACTCTTCTGAAGAAAGATCGGAAAAGACCACCGAGCCCATCCTCCCTAAACAAAGAATCTTAGCAGCTGTGGCGTTCAAGAAATTTGAAAAGATCATCACCGGTCTTGAGGTTCCAAAAGACTCTTTGTACGTAGAACCCAAATTCGTTCCTGAAATACTGGACTGGGGACATGCCGCCCGTTCGGCAGGGCATCCTGGATTCAAGAAGACGTTGGATCTCATCCGTCGCACTTTCTGGTGGCCCAATATGGTTAAAACCATTCTTGAATTTACACGGTCCTGTCCGGTATGTGCACGTAACAAGACTCCTCGTCAGAAACCTCAGGGTCTCCTCTTACCTCTACCTATTCTGGAGCGTCCCTGGTCCCACATTTCGATGGATTTTATTGTGGAGTTGCCTAGGTCGAATGGCATGAATACCATTCTTGTGGTAGTGGATCGGTTTTCCAAGATGGCACACTTTATCCCTCTCAAAGGATTACCCTCCTCACCCACCCTAGCTGATATTTTCTCCAAAGAGATTTTCCGTATCCATGGGATTCCCATATCCATCGTGTCTGATCGGGGCTCCCAGTTCGTCTCCAAGTTCTGGAGGAATTTCACAAAGAGACTGGGTATCTCATCTTCCTTTTCTTCTGGATATCACCCTCAATCCAACGGACAGACCGAGAGGGTTAATCAATCCCTCGAGAAATACTTAAGGTGCTTTGTCTCTAATTCTCAGGATGACTGGGCAGAACTACTTACCTGGGCTGAGTACGCCTTTAATTCTTCCAGGAATGAGTCTACCCGTGAGACCCCCCTTCTTTATCAATTATGGATTCCATCCGGCTCGCCTACCCATTTCTAAAGACTCCTCTGGAGTACCAGCCGTGGACGAGCATATTGCCCTCCTACAAGACTCTTGGTCCAGAATCCAATATGCACTACAAAAAGCATCCTTGACTTCTAAAACCCAGGCTGATCGTCACGGTCGTCCGGCACCCAACTACAAACCCGGGGACAAGGTTTGGCTATCATCCAAGAACATCCATCTCAAAACTCCTTCCCTCAAATTGGCTCTTAGGTTTCTGGGTCCCTTTTCCATCTTGGAGCAGGTAAATCCGGTTTCCTTTCGACTCCAACTTTCTCGTAGCATGAGAATTCCGAATGTCTTTCACACCTCGCTTCTCAAGCCATTCATCTCCAGTAGCCTGTTTCCGGACCACACTTCTAAACCAGATCCTGTGATGGTACAGGGTAATGGAGTCCGAGATACAGGCTCTACTGGATTCCCATCTTTTGAGAGGTAAAGTCCACTTCTTGGTCCACTGGAGAGGTTTTGGACCCGAAGAGAGGTCATGGGTACCCCTGAAAGATATTCATGCTCCAGGACTCCTCAAACGCTTCGTAAGAAGTTTCCATCAAAACCACGGAAGGATCGTCCTGAGGCCGATCCTGAGGGGGGGAGGGGTACTGTGAGGATTCAGGGATCGCGGCGTCCGCGCCCTGGTGCCTCTTCACCTGCATTAACCCCCGCTGCCGTGGCGCGCGCCCCTCGCTGGCGTCACTCACCTCCGGTGGCTCTGGGGGTTCCCCGCCGTCCTCTTTGTCCTCGGGCTCCTGCGGGATCTTCATGCTCTCATGCGGCTGCTACCGGTTACGAGCGCATGCCCGTCTCTGTTACAGAGCACGCGCAGGACTCTCTTAATTTATTCACTGCTCCTGCAGTGAGGCTCTGCCCCCAACACACACACAAAGATCAATCGGGCATAAAGACTGCTCACCTGTATCCTCCTTTGGACAGCCTATTCAGGACAGCTTCATGCACTACTCCAGGCTTGCCCCCTCTTCCTATTGGTCAGCCACGCTTTATATTGCCTGTCCTGCCATTCATTCATTGCTCGACATAGTTTCCACTAGGACACTACTCTGGCATTCTCTCTCTCATTCTCTCAGATTAAGATTTGGCTTGGCGGACGTCTATCTCTGGCTCTTGACCCCTGCTTGGACAACGACCTTCCGGAATTCTCCAATCCCTGACCTTGGCTAAACGGCAACGACGACGGCACTTCTACACCGGTACCGGCAAGTATTGCTAGCTAAACGTCACCTGGCCTGGCAACGCCTAATCACCACACTCCGGACACGCTCCTTTTGCTGCGGGTGCTTGCCCATATACGTTCCTCACCTGAGTAGAAGGGACGGGTCTGGTCTGCGGGCAGCACCGGCGTAACAGTCAGTTAATGTGGGAGGGAGTGTCAATCTGAACAGATACACACTGACACACAGTGATAGAGCCATTGTGGGCTCTTTTGATGTACTGTAGACTTAGCATTTATTCTGGTCAATTAAAGGGACTGCTTCGAGCTGGTGGTAGAGTAGAGGAATAGTGTTAGAAATTAAGAAAAGAATGGGGTACGGGGGGATTTCTTGATACCGGTAACCCTGAGGCTGGCTGTGTGTGTGTATATGTATACAGTATATGAATTAAATTGAAATAACCATGTTAGTCTAGTTGCGGTAGTGCAGAATAAATGAATACTTCAGCATTGGACAATAACTTTTTTATTTGGGCTAGCAATTGATATTATAGGACAAGCTTTCGATAATTCTCTCTTCCTCAGGCCAAGCAATGAGGAAGAGCGTGAAATGCTCGAAAGCTTATAATGCTTTTTTATTTAGACTATAAATTGATATCACCTAATACTGAAGTACTCATTTATTCTGTTGTATATGTACTGTATATAGAAAGACAAGAAAAGCCATATTCAAATTATACAACTCTCACTACTTTTCCTCATTTGCATCTTTTTTCTCTTCCCCCTTCCCATAGGAAAACTTATTATATCTGCAGATAAAGACACTTATGAAGAGTTGGGTCTTCAGGGCAAACCATCTCTCTATTCTGGTAAAAAGGCCATGCGATATAGTAAGTATTATTAGGTCATGACTGTCTTCAAGATTTGTGATGGGTAATAAAAACTTCTGTATTTCTTCATATGACACACAATGAAAGCTTGTACGTTTTACTGTTTTTTTTTTTTTTTTTTTTTTTTTTTTTTTTTTTTTAAATCTTTTGCAGTTGTTAATATTGACCTGACAGATGAAGCTCTCGCTCCTGATGGCAAGAAATACCAACGTGTAAATTGGTCCTTATCAGAAAAGAAACCCCTAACATTTGATTTTCTCCTTGCTTGGGATAACACAGGTATTCTCATAACTCCTCCTGTAGTATTGCCTTGAGCTATACAGTAGCAAGTACTTAAAATTAAATAGTTAATTTAATATTGTTTTTATGTAAGTTTTACAAGGTACCACAATGAGTGTTATTCTTTATTTTAAATCTGTTTCAAGGAAATGTACAACACAGTAAACATTTTTAATCATTCACAGGATTTCATTGCATTGGGACAAATATTGCAGCACTCCGAATAAGCTTAACATTTAACAGTTTTAAAACAAAGTTGAAGTTTTGTTTGTTTTTGTTTTCGTGGATGTTGTCAAACAATAGGAGCATATTCTAATAACCCTTCTGGCCTGGATGATACAGTTGGTGACAAATTGCAGATATCTGTAAGAACAAAAACTATTGGTGTACATAACAGGTATTGTTAATGTACAGTATATCTCTAATGTTTTGTTCCCTTTGCATTTTATTTCCTCTTCTAAAACAATCTCTTAACTTTTAATGTGTTGAATAATGTGGTTTTTCTTACCAGCTGAAGGAAACCCTTTTCAGACATTTAAGAATCCTGATATGTAGAATGTAAATACTAAATGTTTTTTTTTCCATTAATCCAAATCCAAAATCTTGAGCCGTAAAAAAAAAGAAGAAAATCTTTATAAATATGTAACTGGTGTATTTGAATATATATATTTTTTTCAAAGAACAAGCCTAGTTAGATAAAGAAAAAGAGATCCTAAATGTTCCTTCTACTTCATTACAAATAACATGATGTGATGTTTCTATATATTGAGTTATTCATAAGTGCTTTGAGTATTTGGACAAAAAACCCCACAATAGAACAAAGTTATTTCCAGAAAATGTAGCCATTTAACATTGAGGTAAGACAATTGGTGATGTACAATATTTACTTAATTATCCCATCTTTTCTTGTTTTAGATGATAGAATATGTTTAATAATGTTTTCTGTATAGCCGGTGAAAGCATTCAAAAGATGAATGGTTAAAATAGAGGTTGTTTTAACTATTCTTGTGTTAATCTGCTGGAGAAATGCAAAACCTATATTTGAGATTATTAAAAATAAAAAAAGGGGAAACGTAAATATAATTTACCATCAATATCCATAACAATTTAAATGAAAATACAAAACATGCAAAAATGCATCGACATGTCCCCCCTCAGGTTTACCAAGCCTGATGAAGGCGCTCTAAGACCTGACATTGGGGCACATTCTTCAGGCTCTGACGCGGCCTTGAATGGCAGTTAACGACAGTTAGCGATACCCAGAGTTACATTTCTGATGAATTTAGCTTTTGATTCGTTTTGTAATATTAAAGTAATAACTTTTTGATTGATTTAGCATGTTTTTTTTGTTGTTGTTTTTTGTCTCTTGCAGAAGCAACATCCATCATGTCTTATTTTTCGAAATATAAAGTGAAGGCGTGTCACTCAAAAATAACTTCAAGTATTTTAAGGGATTTGCATTGTCCTGTTTTGAAGAGTGGAGAATTACATGGACAACCAGAAGAATCATGTAGTTCTGAGGAGCTCTTTGAATGGCTCGGTGCAGTCAGCAATAACATTGACTGGTAGGTGCGCTGGCCTTTATAATTCACACACTTTATAAATAGATTGTAAGAACTAATACTGAATTATGGAAATAACTTCTGCTACTCTATGTGTAAATAGCAGGAGTGGCTGAGTGACTA